>NC_084555.2:8125000-8425000 GCF_033978685.3 Nerophis lumbriciformis | reverse complement strand
TCCCCCTCTGGTCAACATATGAAATAACAAGTGTGTGTAAGAAATTGAAATGTGCCCCCTTTGACCAAAATTAATTGAAAAAACTAGGGATGTCCGATAATGGCTTTTTGCCGATATCCGATATTCCGATATTGTCCAACTCTTTAATTACCGATACCGATATCAACCGATATATACAGTGGAATTAACACATTATTATGCCCAATTTGGACAACCAGGTATGGTGAAGATAATATACTTTTTTTTTTAATTAATAAAATAAGATAAATAAATTAAAAACATTTTCTTGAATAAAAAAGAAAGTAAAACAATATAAAATCAGTTACATAGAAACTAGTAATTAATGAAAATTTGTAAAATTAACTGTTAAAAGTTGGTACTATTAGTGGACCAGCAGCACGCACAATCATGTGTGCTTACGGACTGTATCCCTGCAGACTGTATTGATATATATTGATATATAATGTAGGAACCAGAATATTAATAACAGAAAGAAACAACCCTTTTGTGTGAATGAGTGTGAATGAGTGTAAATGGGGGAGGAAGGTTTTTTGGGTTGGTGCACTAATTGTAAGTGTATCTTGTGTTTTTTATGTTGATTTAATTAAAAAAAATTTAAAAAACGATATCGATAATAAAAAAACAGATACTGATAATTTCCGATATTACATTTTAGCGCATTTATATTATCGGACATCTCTATTAAAAACCTATTACAAACAAAAAAATTGACTAAAAGCAGTCTTTTTCTCGTAAAATTATGACTTTTTCATGTAAAATTATTAAGTTTTAATGCAAAATGGTGACATTTGTCATCTAAAATTCTGACTTTTATCACAATATTGCCAATTTTGTTGTTGTTCTTGTAAAATAGTAAACTTTTTTGAGTAAAATTATGACGTTTTTCACATTGTGACTTTTGTCATAATTTTGCCGAGTAAAATTCTGACTATTATTATAATATTGCCAGCATTTTAAAGTTTTCATATAAAATTGTGACTTTTGTCGAGTAAAATTCCGACTCTTTTCATAAAATTGCCAACATTTTAAGCTTTTCTTGTCAAATTGCCGAGGATGTCGTTGTGGCTTGTGCAGCCCTTTGAGACACTTGTGATTTAGGGCTATATAAATAAACATTGATTGACTGATTGATTGATTGAAAATTGTGACTGTTATTGAGTAAACATTCCAACTTTTATCATAACATTGTACAAATGTTCAGTTTTTCTTGTAAAATTTTGACTTGCATTGGGTATAATTACGCCTTTTATCATAACACTGACAAAATTCTATGTTTTACTTGTGAAATTGTGACATTTTTCTTGTGAAATTCCATCTCATTTTTCACAACAAGCGTTTTTATGTTTGCATAGTACCGTATTTTCCGCACTATAAGGCGCACCTAAAAACCACAAATTTTCTCAAAAGCTGACAGTGCGCCTTATAACCCGGTGCGCTTTATATATGGATAAATATTAAGATTAATTTTCATAAAGTTTAGGTCTCGCAACTACGGTAAACAGCCGCCATCTTTTTTCCCCGTAGAAGAAGCGCGCGGTGCATGCTGGGATATGTGACGTTTCATTTCCATTTGTGTGTTTATGTAAAGACCCCAAAATGGCTCCTATTAAGTGTGTTGTCTGTCTAATTATAAATAATGCAGACGAGGCGTGTTAACTGAGTTCTCAACGTTTACTCACAGCGTGCTCATAACCACATTCTAACTGCCAGCATACAACGCTTCTCAGGGCTACCGCGCATGCTCGTAACTATCGTTGCATGCTGGGTAGTGTAGTTGTTATATTTGCTAGCTCATAACAGCACATTGAGAGACACGCTTACGCGCTTAATTCAATACTCGCCGTCATTCCGGGTGGATTGACAAAAGACCTCCAGCCGCTAGATATTGGTGTCAACAGGGCATTCGAAGCTAGACTGCTAACTGCGTGGGAACAATGGATGACAGAAGGCGAACACACCTTCACTAAGACGAGGAGGCAGCGCCAGACGACGCCAACATCTGCCAGTGGATCGTAAATTTGCCCAACTTTTCACTTCGGACACCGAAGACGAAGGATTTACGATTGAAGAATAACTTCAGAAAGTGAGCGCTATGTTTATTTTGTGTGTTGTGACATTAACGTTCGAGCAACATTATGTTGCTATTGCTCTGCACTATTTTGAATTTTACTATGTTTGTGATTGCACATTTGCGTACATTTTGGGAGTGAACAGAGTTGTTAGAACGCTGGTTTTTAATATATTATTAAAGTTTGACTGACCTATCTGACTGTTTTTTTGACATTCCCTTTAGCGCAGCGTAGGCGCGGCTTATAGTCCGGGGCGGCTTATTGGTGGACAAAGTTATGAAATATGCCATTCATTGAAGGTGCGGCTAATAATCCGGTGCGCCTTATAGTGCGGAAAATACGGTATGTATATATTAGTAATGTTGTAAATACAAATATTTATATATCTAGAAAGGGTGGTCCTAAAGAGGTAGGCATTTTTCGGAGGTCTCAAGAAGGTAACAAATACAAGACTGTGTGTGTGTGTGTGTGTGTGTGTGTGTGTGTGTGTGTGTGTGTGTGTGTGTGTGTGTGTGTGTGTGTGTGTGTTGCAGTTTTTTAATCAGGTCACACGGATCCCAGACCTCTCTTCTCTCACTCTGCCCCCGCCGTCTGGAAGGTTCCGTCAGGGTTGACCAAAAGGGGCACCGCTGACCCAGATTGAGAAAGTGTAAGTGGGAGACAAGAGGGGGGAATCAGCTGCGTATATCATGCCTTCAATCCCCATTGCCCCAACACGACGATAAGGGTGTGTGTGTGTGTGTGTGTGTGTGTGTGTGTGTGTGTGTGTGTGTGTGTGTGTGTGAGTGTGTGTGTGTGCGTGTGCGTGTGCGTGTGTCACTGCTGCAGCCAAGATTTCAGGGACCCTCTTGACCTAGAAATGGGTCTATTGAACACAAACACACACACACACACACACACAGGTGCAGACATACCCACCAGGGATCTAGTGTCTATATGTGCCTCAGTGACCAGCTGAACCCCCTCAGCAGCAGCATCATCCCTCATCCTATTTATTTTTTTGGCTCGGCGGCTCTCTTGCAGCATCACTCGCCTTCCTCAAGTGTCTCTCTCAGCCATTCCAAGTACCGCTCTCTTCCTCCCGGCATGTTTTCGGGCCCTCTAATTGGCTCTGTGGATTTCTGTGTGCGTTCGCCAGCAAGTTGAGCGGTTAAGCACGGACCATTCAGCCTTCAGTGAATGTTTTGCATTGCAACCGTGCAGAGATTTTTATCAGTAGTGTGGGAAGGAATGCATGCGGGAGATTTGTCATTAGCGTTCCGCAAAAAAGAGAAATATTTGGTGTAGTGTGGGAGCAAAGAATGCCAATACAGCTGATTAAATGTTAGCTGTGTATACCAACATGTACTGTATGTACCACACAGTCCAAAACTTACCGTATTTTCCGCACTATAAGGCGCACCGGATTATAAGGCGCACCTTCAATGAATGGCCTATTTTAAAACTTTGTTCATATATAAGGCGCACCGGATTATAAGGCGCACCTTCAATGAATGGCCTATTTTAAAACTTTGTTCATATATAAGGCGCACCGCGTTATAAGGCGCATAGAATAGACGCTACAGTAGAGGTTGGGGTTACGTTATGCATCCCGTAGTTGCGAGACCTGTTGTGGCTCAATATTGGTCCATATATAAGGCGCACCGGATTATAAGGCGCACTGTCAGCTTTTGAGAAAATTGGAGGTTTTTAGGTGCGCCTTATAGTGCGGAAAATACGGTAAACGTTTTGTACATTTAAGTTGCTTAAACCTATGTGATGTAGGTCAATATATTCCTATTTATTTTGAATAATATAGAGCAGGGCTCTTTAATGTTTTCCAGGCTAGGGACCCACAATTTATACACCCTGTATAAAAATGTGTTTAATATCAAACTGGTCCTAAAGATACTGTAACGGTACAGTGGGAGAAGTAGACGGCACGGAGGCAGGGACGTCGTTAGCTCGCAACGTGTTTCCTGAAAGATGTATATATATATATAAATATATATAAATATATATATATATATATATATATATATATATTATACTTGTATATATATATATATATATATATTTATATATATTTATATATATGAAGTCTGTGATTGACATGAATTGATTAACATGGACCCCTGCTTAAACAAGTTGAAAAACTTATTCGGGTGTTACCATTTAGTGGTCAATTGTACGGAATATGTGCTGTACTGTGCAATCTACTAATAAAAGTTTCAATCAATCAATCAAATTAAACCAAAGGTATAGGGTGTGACTATGTGTAGCGAGTACCGTATTTTTCGGAGTATAAGTCGCTCCGGAGTATAAGTCGCACTGGTCGAAAATGCATAATAAAGGAGGGGAAAAACATATATAAGTCGCAGTGGAGTATAAGTCGCATTTTTCGGGGAAATCTATTTGATAAAACCCAACACCAAGAATAGACATTTGAAAGGCAATTTATTTTCTTTAGTTTATTTCGAACATGAACACACTTACATCATAATACATCCACAATTTCATATCATTTCATTTTACATCATGCCCGAAAAGGAGTAGGAAGAAGCAAAGCTTATTTAATCCTACCCCTTTTTCACTTCAAGCGTTTACAAATATATAGAATCATTTACTGACCTTTTATATAATAAAATAACATCTATGAATTAGTATACAACAGTTTTGTAATATGTAATTAATTAATTAATTCAGTCATTATTAACATACTGGAGACACTCATTTCCCTCCACATTCAATGCAATGTTGTTTACCATGTGGCATACATCCATAACCTGTACCTCCTGTCCTACGATATGTATCACAATCTCGACAACAGAATCTATTTTTATTAGAGATGGGCCGATAAATGCGTTAAAATGTAATATCAGAAATTATCGGTATCGTTTTTTTTTATTATCGGTATCTTTTTTTTTTTTTTTTTTGATTAAATCAACATAAAAAAACACAAGATACACTTACAATTAGTGCACCAACCCAAAAAACCTCCATCCCCCATTTACACTCATTCACACTCATTCACACAAAAGGGTTGTTTCTTTCTGTTATTAATATTCTGGTTCCGACATTATATATCAATATATATCAATACAGTCTGCAAGGGATACAGTCCGTAAGCACACATGATTGTGCGTGCTGCTGGTCCACTAATAGTACTAACCTTTAACAGTTAATTCTACTAATTTTCATTAATTACTAGTTTCTATGTAACTGTTTTTATATTGTTTTACTTTATTTTTTATTCAAGAAAATGTTTTTAATTTATTTATCTTATTTTATAAACATTTTTAAAAAGTACCTTATCTTCACCATACCTGGTTGTCCAAATTAGGCATAATAATGTGTTAATTCCACGACTGCATATATCGGTTGATATCGGTATCGGTTGATATCGGTATCGGTAATTAAAGAGTTGGACAATATCGGAATATCGGATATCGACAAAAAGCCATTATCGGACATCCCTAATTTTTATCATACGGAAGGTGTGCTCCAAAAGACTGCTCGACTGCTGTTTTTGCCACAACACTGGCAATAACTGCGATTGTGCACTGTAATGATCCAGAGGCAAGGAAATGCATATTGCAAGACGTTTTTTTCATGCATAAAGGACTTATTATAAATCTCCTGTATATGGAAAAAAACACCAGCAGACTCTGTTTTTGTGATCATTTGTCCTAAAATCAGCCGTCAAGTCATTCATCAGTTCAACGATGAGACTGCCTCACAGATATGTCTGATATTATTATTCCTGAAAAAAATACGTTGATTGTCGACACGATCACAGAAGTGCCGAGGCAAATTGTGCCAGTTTGCATGCAAAATTTAGACTCAAAACAACGTTCGCAGAACAGTTTTAGTCTTGGTGAATCACTTTGCGAGTGCTAAAAGATTATATTTGAAACTCCTCCTCCCACTATTGTGGGCGTTCTGATAATCAGCATGCATAGTGGTTAAAGTGTCCGCTCTGAGATCGGTAGGTTGTGAGTTCAAACCCCGGCCGAGTCATACCAAAGATTATAAAAAAATGGGACCCATTACCTCCCTGCTCAGCACTCAGCATCAAGGGTTGGAATTGGGGGTTAAATCACCAAAAATTATTCCCGGGCAGGGCCACCGCTGCTGCCCACTGCTCCCCTCACCTCCCAGGGGGTGGAACAAGGGGATGGGTCAAATGCAGAGGACAAATTTCACCACACCTAGTGTGTGTGTGACAATTATTGGTACTTTAACTTTAACTTAACTTAGGTTCATGTGGGCTACGCGGGTGGCTACCTCAACTCGCACACGGCGACGTGAATCTCTTGTTAATGACATTTCTCTGTTCACTACAGCGTGTTGGACTAATTATAATGTGGATAGCTGATTCCCGGAATGACACACATTATTCTCACTATTTTTTGTTATTAACTGATGACTTCGGCTAAAGCCTGACCTCAAGTACACTCTGTCCTGTGATTTAACACAAGCCGCAGTGCTGAGTGGGATCTGTCACATGTGACGGCAGGCACTTCATTAATTACCCAACTTAAGTTAACACACATGTTCTTCCTGCAGACAGGCAATTCGACGAGATTATTTGCAGACATAAAAGTAATTAGCGGAGGCCGTCGCACACCACACAAGCTGGATGTGGATCCGTCTCCTCGGCTCGGAGACGGGGGAAGGCCAGCTTGCCTCTGTCATGTCTGCACACGCTCGTTCTGCTGTTTATTCGCCCTTCCGAAAACAGAGCATTGGGGAGATTAGGGCCCGCTGCGCTTCCATGAATGGTCATCCAATCGTTGGCTCGTTTAGTGCGAGTTCAGTCAACTGACTCCCCCTCCAGCCGTGTATCAATCCTGCTTGGCAGATAGGCAAGCCGCATTGGTCTGTGGGGGGTTTCAATGGCCTGTTTACGTCGTTTTTTTGTACGGAAAACAGACATTTTGGCTGATTGTTTCCTCAATAACACGATTTTAGAGCTGGGAAATGTAACCCACAAGTCTCTTTCGAAATACCTTTACTGCAAAAAACAGCTGTCAAAATATAAGATAAAAATCCTAGATTTTAGAAAAAAAATTGAAAAACGAGTGACATTTACGAGCTCCGTGGACGGATAACTTTACATAGTCAGACATCCTAAATTAAGACTTGCATATCTAAACATTTGCAGGATTTATATGATAGAAATAAGTTAGTTTTTTTTCTAAAACAACCATTATACAACTTGCAATTCTTAAATTAAGCATCCTTGAGATGTTGCAGAACTTTTAAAGGTCTACTGAAACCCACTACTACCGACCACACAGTCTGATGGTTTATATATCAATGATGAAATCTTAACATTGCAACACATGCCAATACGGCCGGGTTAGCTTACTAAAGTGCAATTTTAAATTTTGCGCGAAATATCCTGCTGAAAACGTCTCGATATGATGACGTCAGCGCGTGACGTCACGGATACATTTATGCGTCAAATAACGTACACTTATTCAGCCTGTTGTTCACTATTCTTTATTTATTTTAAATTGCCTTTCAAATGTCTATTCTTGGTGTTGGGTTTTATCAAATAAATTTCCCCAAAAAATACGACTTATACTCCAGTGCGACTTATATATGTTTTTTTCCTTCTTTATTACCGGTATGCATTTTCGGCCGGTGCGACTTATACTCCGGAGCGACTTATAGTCCGAAAAATACGGTAGTTTCGGACTAATTACATGATAAACAACATTTTGGAGCCTAAAAAAACGTAAGACAGAGGTGATATCTGCAGTTAGAGCTTTGTGGGGTTTGTCCATGTTAACATGCTAACTGATGCTAATGTTAGCAAAGTTAACATACAAATTGATGCAGGGCCGTTAACACAAGACTCTTTTAACTCAAAATTAGTCAAAATTGTGTCGGATAGGCCCTTCACTTACAAGGCAGCTGTATTTGACAGCCTAAATACTAATACATACCTTAGCAGATGTAGTGTCCGTTTCCATAGTCATCCATGCTAACATGCTAAGTCAAGTTCTGAGAGTTAGGACTTGAGTTAACATGTTAGCACACAGTTTTCAGTTATATTTCAACTACATCGGTGCCGTTTTTGGTCGTTTATTTACATGATACATAGCATTTTTGAGTCTGAAATCATAACCTACACTGGCAGAGGTAATATCTGCAGATGGAGCTTTGCTACGGTTGACCATGTCAACATTGCTAACTGATGCTAATGTCAGCGATGTTAACATACAAATTGATGCATACCTTAGCAGATGTAGTGTCCGTTTCCATAGTCATCCATGCTAACATGCTAAGTCAAGTTCTGAGAGTTAGGACTTGAGTTAACATGTTAGCACACAGTTTTCAGTTATATTTCAACTACATCGGTGCCGTTTTTGGTCGTTTATTTACATGATACATAGCATTTTTGAGTCTGAAATCATAACCTACACTGGCAGAGGTAATATCTGCAGATGGAGCTTTGCTACGGTTGACCATGTCAACATTGCTAACTGATGCTAATGTCAGCGATGTTAACATACAAATTGATGCAGGGCCGTTAACACAAGACTCTTTTATCTAAAACGAGTTAAAATTGTGTCGGATTGCCCATTCACTTACAAGACAGCTGCGTTTGACAGCCTAAATACCAATACATACCTTAGCAGATGTAGTGTCCGTTTCCATAGTCATCCATGCTAACATGCTAAGTCAAGTTTTTAGAGTTAGAACTTGAGTTAATATGTTAGCACACAGTTTTCAGTTATATTTCAACTACATCGGTGCCGTTTTTGGTCGTTTATTTACATGATACATAGCATTTTTGAGTCTAAAATCATAATCTACACTGGCTGAGGTGATATCTGCAGATGGAGCTTTGCTACGGTTGACCATGTCAACATGCTAACTGATGCTAATGTTAGCGATGTTAACATACAAATTGATGCAGGGTCGTTAACACAAGACTCTTTTAACTAAAAATGAGTTAAAATTGTGTCGGATTGGCTCTTCATTTACAAGACAGCTGCGTTTGACAGCCTAAATACCAATACATACCTTAGCAGATGCAGTGTCCGTTTCCATAGTCATCCATGCTAACATGCTAAGTCAAGTTTTTAGAGTTAGAACTTGAGTTAATATGCTAGCACACAGTTTTCAGTTATATTTAAACTAAATTGGTGCCGTTTTTGGTCGTTTATTTACATGATACATAGCATTTTTGAGTCTGAAATCATAACCTACACTGGCTGAGGTGATATCTGCAGATCAATCAATCAATCAATGTTTATTTATATAGCCCTAAATCACAAGTGTCTCAAAGGGCTGCACAAGCCACAACGACATCCTCGGTACAGAGCCCACATAAGGGCAAGGAAAAACTCACCCCTAAAAATGCCGTTTTTGGTCGTTTATTTACATTTTTGAGTCTGAAATCATAACATACACTGGCTGAGGTGATATCTGCAGATCAAGCTTTGCTACGGTTGACCATGTCAACATTGCTAACTGATGCTAATGTCAGCGATGTTAACATACAAATTGATACAAGACTCTTTTAACTCAAAAGGAGTCCAAATTGTGTCGTACTGACCCTTCATTTACATGTCAAATACATTTAAGAGATTCGATACTAGGTGTGTAAATTTTGCCATTTACACAAGATTGTGAAAAGACAAAACAGATCAAAAAGGGTTGTTTTAGCCATTCATTTACATGACCTTGCCATTTTGGAGCCTGAACACCTTCCTACTTACCTCAGCTGAGCTAACATGAACTGATGCAGGGATCATTTACAGAAGATCGTTTAGCTGTAAAGAGCTTAGAAAACGATAGTTTCGGGCGTTCGTTTGCATGACAACAGAATCCCGAAAGCCTGGAAACTTCTGTCTTGGTGGAGGTCACTCCGCTGATATACCTTCACTATGGTCGGCAATGCTAATATGCTAACAGGTCAATTTTATTCTATTCCCTCAGTTTCTAATGATAAGAACTGTGGTGTTTTAGGTATTTGTTTATGCCACAACATGGTTAGGGGGCCTAAAAGCCTACCTTGGCAGAGGTTATCTTTGTTGATATACCTTTACTATGGCTGTCCATGCTAACATGCTAACTGATCAATATACACAAATGTTTAACTTAAAACGGATTCGAATTGTATATTTGGTCATTTCTGTCAAGGAAAGGAGGTGTTTATCTATTGATACACTTAGGCTATAAACCACCCGTGATAAAACACTACGGATCAATTTCCTTAAGTTTTTACTTGAAATGTATTACAATTGTGTTGTTTTGGCCATTTTGTTGAATTGTGACTACCGTATTTTCCGCACTATAAGGCGCACCTAAAAACCACAATTTTTCTCAAAAGCTGACAGTGCGCCTTATAACCCGGTGCGCTTTATTACGATTCATTTTCATAAAGTTTCGATCTCGCAACTTCGGTAAACAGCCGCCATCTTTTTTCCCGGTAGAACAGGAAGCGCTTCTTCTTCTACGCAAGCAACCGCCAAGGAAAGCACCCGCCCCCATAGAACAGGAAGCGCTTCTTCTTCTACTGTAAGCAACCACCCGCCCCCGGAAGAAGAAGAAAAAACGCGCGGATATCACCGTACGTTTCATTTCCTGTTTACATCTGTAAAGACCACAAAATGGCTCCTACTACGCGACAAGGATCCGGTTCATAAAAAGACGCAATCTCTCCATCCGCACACGGATTACTACCGTATTTCACAGCAACTGATATTCCTGTGAACCGCACTGTGGAACGGGAGCACGTACGGTGATTATTCGCACCACAGGGAATGAGAAGTCATCCTTCACTGTGGTTCTAGCTTGCCATGCTAACTTCCACCCATGGTGATATTCAAAAGGAAGACCTTGCCAAAAGAGACCTTTCCAGCCGGCGTCATCATAAAAGCTAACTCGAAGGGATGGATGGATGAAGAAAAGATGAGCGAGTGGTTAAGGGAAGTTTACGCGAAGAGGCCGGGTGGCTTTTTTCACACAGCTCCGAAGGCGAACACACCTTCACTAAGACGGGCAGACAGCGCCGGACGACATACGCCAACATTTGCCAGTGGATCGTAAATGCCTGGGCAGATATTTCGGTCACAACTGTGGTCCGAGCTTTCCGGAAGGCAGGATTCACAGAACTGCTGCACAACAACAGCGACACTGAATCCGATGACTTCGACGAGACGGAGCCGGCCATTTTTGGATCCCACGCTTGCGCAACTTTTCAATTCGGACACCGAAGACGAAGAATTCGAAGGATTTACGAATGAAGAATAACTTCAGAAGGTGAGCGCTATGTTTATTTTGTGTGTTGTGACATTAACGTTCGAGCAACATTATGTTGCTATTGCTCTACACCATTTTGAATTTTACTATGTTTGTGATTGCACATTTGCGTACATTTTGGGACAGAGTTGTTAGAACGCTGGTTTTCAATATATTATTAAAGTTTGACTGAACTATCTGACTGTTTTTTTGACATTCACTTTAGCGCAGCGTTTTTTTGACATTCACTTTAGCGCAGCGTAGGCGCGGCTTATAGTCCGGGGCGGCTTATTGGTGGACAAAATTATGAAATATGTAATTCATAGAAGGTGCGGCTAATAATCCGGTGCGCCTTATAGTGCGGAAAATACGGTACTCAAGATAAAACCACGGAACTGGAGGAAAGAAACTGTTACATTTTAGTGTAGATCTGGACAAATGATTGAATGCCGTATAATAAATATATACTGTATATGTACTGTATACTGTAAGTCAATCACTACGTTTCCATGCACTTAATAAGTCAGATTTTTCAAATAGTTCTGTCTTTTGTATTTTAACACCGACATGTGACATTAACACCGTTCACCCTTTTCCGTCTGCACGCATTGTCTGCTTGTAAGTACTCCGTGATTGTGCGCTGCCGAACATGCTCGTCTGCTCGTAAATCAATAACGACACGGCGTGACGACGACGGGGGCTTGGGGGACCGGTACATTTTAGAGGCGGTATAGTACCGAATATGATTCATTAGTATCGCGGCACAATACTAAAACCTAGTCGGAACACAACGAAAAAAGTTATAGGAAGTCCCTACAGTCGTAAAAACGACTATAATCTTGGTGTGTTACGTCTGACTTTCCAAAATGCCCAAAACAATCAGATTAAGGTGTTTCCATGGGTTAGAATTATTTCATGGTTACCTCAGCCAAATTATTTGAGAAATAGGACTAATTCAGTGCATGGGAACGTATTGACGAGAGATGTCCGATAATATCGGACTGCCGATATTATCGCCCGATAAATGCTTTAAAATGTAATATCGGAAAATATCGGTATCGGTTTCAAAATTATCGGTATCAGTTTCAAAAAGTAAAATGTATGACTTTTTAAAACGCCGCTGTGTACACGGACGTAGGGAGAAGTACAGAGCGCCAATAAACCTTAAAGGCACTGCTTTTGCGTGCCGGCCCAATCACACAATATCTACGGCTTTTCACACACACAAGTGAATGCAAGGCATACATGGTCAACAGCCATACAGGTCACACTGTAGTGATGGGATTGGCAGTTCTTTTGACTGTACTGAATCACTCGAATCAGTTCCTTAAATTGAGTCGTTCAAAAAATGTGTTCACCGAATCCCCCCCCCCCAAAAAGATAAAATGGGGGGGGGGGGGGGGGGGCGTAGTACAGTACAGTGCAGAAATTCGCGGGAGAAGCAGAAAATAGGGTGAACGCGAGTCCCTACACAGCTCTGTGCATGCAGTACACCAGGCAGTGAGTGACTGACACAGCGCCACAGTCAGCACAGTTCAGTACGTGAACCTGAATCACTTCTGCAGCAGCAGTTCTGTGTGCAGGTCGGCGAATCATGAGTCAGTCAGTAACAGCTTCCCCAGCGGCAGATCTCGGTGTGTGTCAGTTCGCGAACGACACAAGCCCTCAGCACCCAATGAACGACGCGCACAGTGACTGAACGAAAGCCTTAATGTGACGTCCTCCTCCACGACACAGTCAGTTCTCTGTGTCAGTAGGTTCGCGAGTCCTGATTCTGTCGTTCACTGAGTGATTCATGTCGTTAATCCGCTGTGAACGAATCGTTCGCTCAGTCCCTCCCCCCGCCCCCCATGATGAGTAGCTGGCTGCGTCGTTCGCCGACGTCGAGGGTTCAGTGAGTCACAGAATGCGCCAGATCCACTCATACCGGCATGGTCGCGGCGGAGCTCAACTGAACTGAGAAAGGAACGAATCAGTTCATGAAGTGATTCGGTTCAGTACGTTCACTCAAAAGATTTGTTCGTTTGAACGAATCGTTCGCGAACGACACAACATTATCACACTGAGGGTGGCCGTATAAACAACTTTAACACTGTTGCAAATATGCGCCACACTGTGAACCCACACCAAACAAGAATGACAAACACATTTCGGGAGAACATCCGCACCGTAACACAACATAAACACAACAGAACAAATACCCAGAACCCCTTGCGGCACTGACTCTTCCGGGATGCTACAATACAACCCCCCCCACCTCAACCTCCTCATGCTCTCTCAGGGAGAGCATGTCCCAAATTCCAAGCTGCTGTTTTGAGGCATGTTAAAAAAAATAATGCACTTTCTGACTTCAATATAAAATATGGCAGTGCCATGTTGGCATTTTTTTTCCATAACTTGAGTTGATTTATTTTGTAAAACCTTGTTACATTGTTTAATGCATCCAGCGGGGCATCACAACAAAATTAGGCATAATAATGTGTTAATTCCACAACTGTATATATCGGTATCGGTTGATATCGGAATCGGTAATTAAGAGTTGGACAATATCGGAATATCGGATATCGGCAAAAAAGCCATTATTGGACATCTCTAGTTACCATGGTTAGGCAAATTATTTGAAAAATAGGACTAATTTGGTGGATGGAAACGTATCGACGGTTGAAACTGGTGAAACTCTTCTTGTGTGCTTGGCAATTGTGGACTTTACCCTCCATCCCTACGGTTATTAATAGAAAAAGTGACATATTCATGACGATGGCAATGTCAAGTCCCACCTAAGCTGGTGATTCTTAAAGGGGAACATTATCACCAGACCTATGTAAGCGTCAATATATACCCTGATGTTGCAGAAAAAAGACCATATATTTTTTTAACCGATTTCCGAACTCTAAATGGGTGAATTTTGGCGAATTAAACGCCTTTCTAATATTCGCTCTCGGAGCGATGACGTCACAACGTGGCGTCACATCGGGAAGCAATCCGCCATTTTCTCAAACACCGAGTCAAATCAGCTCTGTTATTTTCCGTTTTTTCGACTGTTTTCCGTACCTTGGAGACATCATGCCTCGTCGGTGTGTTGTCGGAGGGTGTAACAACACGAAAAGGGACGGATTCAAGTTGCACCAGTGGCCCAAAGATGCGAAAGTGGCAAGAAATTGGACGTTTGTTCCGCACACTTTACCGACGAAAGCTATGCTACGACAGAGATGGCAAGAATGTGTGGATATCCTGCGACACTCAAAGCAGATGCATTTTCAACGATAAAGTCAAAGAAATCTGCCGCCAGATCCCCATTGAATCTGCCGGAGTGTGTGAGCAAGTCAGGGACAAAGGACCTCGGTAGCAGGGCAAGCCATGGCGGCAGTTTGTTCCCGCAGACGAGCGAGCTAAACCCCCTATCGACCCTAGCTTCCCTGGCCTGCTGACATCAACTCCAAAACTGGACAGATCAGCTTTCAGGAAAAGAGCGCAGATGAGGGTATGTCTACAGAATATATTAATTGATGAAAATTGGGCTGTCTGCACTCTCAAAGTACATGTTGTTGCCAAATGTATTTCATATGCTGTAAACCTAGTTCATAGTTGTTAGTTTCCTTTAATGCCAAACAAACACATACCAATCGTTGGTTAGAAGGCGATCGCCGAATTCGTCCTCGCTTTCTCCCGTGTCGCTGGCTGTCGTGTCGTTTTCGTCGGTTTCGCTTGCATACGGTTCAAACCGATATGGCTCAATAGCTTCAGTTTCTTCTTCAATTTCGTTTTCGCTACCTGCCTCCACACTACAACCATCCGTTTCAATACATTCGTAATCTGTTGAATCGCTTAAGCCGCTGAAATCCGAGTCTGAATCCGAGCTAATGTCGCTATAGCTTGCTGTTCTGTCCGCCATGTTTGTTTGTGTTGGCTTCACTATGTGACGTCACAGGAAAAAGGACGGGTGGTTAAAATCAGGCACTTTGAAGCTTTTTTTAGGGATATTGTGTGATGGGTAAAAATTTGAAAAAAAATTCGAAAAATATAATAAGCCACTGGGAAATTATTTTTAATGGTTTTAACAATTCTGAAACTGTGATAATGTTCCCTTTTAACAGCGTGAGAACGAGGCCGTTGATGCTCTCATGTTGTCAGGTGACCCTGCGCTTGTCCTTGGTCGTGAATATTTGACATGCAGGAGGCGCAAATGAAGGCATAGCAAATGTACAGCAGGTGGAACGGCGGCCCCCAGAAAGCCGTTAAAAAAAAAAAAAACATGGGCCAAAGCAAGCTGCGGGTGGTGTGACTCAACCATGGAGGCTGCCAGCTGTTGGTCACACTTTTGTTTTGCCGTTTTGGTTCGACCCTGGTTGTACAGTTGTCCATTAAGCTTTAACACCTGTGTAAAGCAGGCTATAATAAAGGTTGGGGGGGAAACTGGAAAAAGCGCTTCAAAAAGCGAGTGATTTCCCTTGTCATCCGCTCATGAAACTTTTCCAACATAAACGTACACGTGGGTCAATACGACATGTGAGGCGTGCATGGCGACCTCCCCGATGACACGTCGATGACGTCAACACCGGAGCGACTTGGGTCAGTGAGGGAGACGACTTTTTCGCTTCATTCCGCACAACACTTTAAAATGTCATCTCCAAGCTCATCGGGTGAAATGCATTGACTTATGGACATCGGATTGAGCCAAAAGGAGATAAAGTGGCCTGGGGTGGGAAGGGGTGGGGGGGTATCTGGTGTAATTATGCATGGCGATTGTTGATGCCTTGATTGTCTGCGTCCAGCTGCATGGAGGAGGAGGAGGAGGGAGGAGAGGGCTGAGGCGGAGGAGGGAGGGAGAGAAGCAGACTCACTGACGCCAGGCTCGGAATTCTCCCATCCATTGAAAGAGAGAGGCGATTGTGTCCGTGTTCTTTGCAGGCGAGCACCTGATCCCGCGTGCATGTGGGCGTGCACGTGTGCTGAGAGAACGCTTCTATTTTCCTCCCCACTAACAACATCCATAAAAGACTAATTTAGGAATATTTCAGTCCAACATGAAATGTGTTTTCCCAGCAGCC
Organism: Nerophis lumbriciformis; assembly: GCF_033978685.3. Classification (NCBI taxonomy): domain Eukaryota; kingdom Metazoa; phylum Chordata; class Actinopteri; order Syngnathiformes; family Syngnathidae; genus Nerophis; species Nerophis lumbriciformis. The sequence goes on along the minus strand of NC_084555.2, from coordinate 8,408,619 downwards.
CGTATGGGAAATATGTGGGAAATATTTATTCAGATATTAAAGGTCAAAGTTTGCATTGTGTCCTCAGCCATAAGAAGTTGTGTATGACATGCAACTAAATCAGGGCTGCTCAAAGTGCGGCCCGGGTGCCATTTGGGGATTCTAAAAATACTAATATAAAAAAAAAAAAAAAAAACATAAAAAAGTGTAATAAACGAGCAAGCAGGTGAAATATAAAGAGGAAAAAGTTGCAATGTTGAGTCTAATAACATTTTCTTTATAAATGTCATTGCTCAAAAAATTATAATAAATTCTAATAAATGTTGTTATTAATTATTTGACCTATTGAAGGCTCCAATTATTTCACATCAAATATTCCACTTTGAAATATTTTTTTGGGGGGGTGGGGGTGGGGGGATAAATATTGCATATGCTGTGAGTTTGCCAGAAATGAAAATGTTTCAATGACAAAAAGGGCATTAAACAAAAACAAAAACGAATCATAAAAACTTACAATCGACGGGTAAATTTGAAGTTGATCTAGAGATTTAAGTGTTGAAGGTTTAAAAAAAAAAAATTGTTTTAATGTATGACATATTTTTAACACTTTTGGATCCCTGAAAATGTTTGTGGAATTTTGATTTAATTTTTTAAAACTGCCGTTGCTGACAAATCATAATGAATCAAAATCAATATTTTTATGGATTATTTAATTATATAAGGCTAAAAATTAATTCACATCCAATACTGCGCTTTGAACATTTTATGGGGAAAATATTGCATATTTTTTTTAGGTTTTTACCATTTTTACCGTTTTCTTTAACGAAAAGAGCTTTAAACATAAAAATTTAAGCGTTAAAAAAATAATTATGGTGGACTTATTTTTAACATTTTTATGACTCTGACTCTTCCGGGTCCCTGAGAGCAAACTTTAGGGGAGTGAATATATATATATATATATATATATATATATATATATATATATATATATATATATATATATGTATGTGTGGGGAAAAAAATCACAAGACTATTTCATCTCTACAGGCCTGTTTCATGAGGGGGGGTACCCTCAATCGTCAGGAGATTTTAATGGTAGCATTCGCATACCATGGTTTATATAGGGCACAGAGTGGGTGGGTACAGGCTGGCCTAGGGGCGTGGTGATTGGCTCATGTGTTACCTAGGAGGTGTTTCCGTCTATGGCAGCATGTTGTTACAATTTCGCTGCGCTTGTTGAGGGATGACAGGTCTGGACGGTAAATAATAAACAGTTTCTCTTTCAAGCATAGGTTGCATCTTTTATTACCACTATTGTAAGGTGTGCTGGATGCAAGAATTTGCCATGTTATTGAATATTCAACATTATTGTCTTTGAGGTCCCAAATGTGTTTGCTGAGTTCTGTGGTATTTCGCAGGTTTTTTTGTTCCTGAAAGAAGCCTTGTGGTTGTTCCATCTGGTTTTGAATTCACCCTCGGTTAATCCTACATATGTGTCGGATGTGTTAATGTCCTTGCGTATTACCTTAGATTGGTAGACAACTGATGTTTGTAAGCACCCCCCGTTGAGAGGGCAATCAGGTTTCTTTCGACAGTTACATGCTTTGTTGGTTTTGGAGTCGTTCTGACTGGGGGTCGACGGCTCATTTGCAATTGTTTTGTTGTGGTTTGAGATGATTTGTCGTATATTGTTCATGCAGCTGTAGCTCAATTTGATGTTGTTCTTGTTGAATACTTTTCTTAGGTTGTTGTCTTTGGGAAAGTGTTTGTCAATCAGATTGAGGAATTTGTGTCCAATGTTCGTTGAGACGTTTTTGCTGTATGGGGGGTTGTACCAGATGATGCCGCTTCGTTTTCTGTTCTTTTTTGGCTGGTTTCCTGGCGTGGGTTCATAGGTGAGGGTGAAATTGTATCCGCTTTCATCAAGGGCTTTTTGGTACGGGGGGGTTGCTTGGTCAAATTCAGCTTTGCTAGATGACAGCATCGATAGCCTTTTATTGATTCCGGTAGGTATTCTTTTCGTGGTGGTGGGTAGATGGTTGCTGTCACCTTATTAAGACATATATATATATATATATATATATATATATATATATATATATATATATATATATATATATACTGTATAAGGGTTTATCCGTTATACAGTGCTCAATACCAGGGTAGAGCGGAATATACGTTAGGTCAGGAAAAAACACAGAGGCTATTTCATCCCTGCAAGCCTGTTTCGCAGGTTTCCCTGCTCTTCTTCAAATTTCCTGAAGAGCAGGAAAACCCGCAAAACATGCTTGTAGGGATGAAATAGCCTCAGTGTTTTTTCCTGACCTAACGTGTACATATATATATATAAGTATTTATATGGGCCCTGCAAGCTTTGATTTTAACAGTTTGGACCCCCCTGAACCAAATGACTAAACTGCCCCATAAATATTTGATTGATGACGACACTGATTTTCGATACGTGTTTTTTTTTATCCTCACATAATGGCTCTGTTTGGATCATATGAACCACTTTAGCCTGCAGCCTCGTTGATTGGCAGTCCGAGCGAGCCAATCAGAAGGCTGAGCGCCTCCGCGGGGAGGGCGGGACTGCGGGGCGGTCTGCCGGAGAGAGAGGGGAGTGAGCGTCGGGGTGAATGGGTGACGTCAGGAGGCTGGCGCCAGCATGTCTGGGACTGGCGCGTTAGATCAACACAGCTGGGCCGGGATAGGACACACAGCTGGCTTGGGCCTGCATTCCTCTACAAAACAGGATTGTGAGGGAAAAAAAAGAAGAGGGGGGAAAAATAAGACACAAATATAGGAGCAGAACGGGACGTGCTTCCATGTCATAGGACTTTCCAATTGTTTCACTACACTTTTTTTATTATTTTTTTATTTTATTTTTTACAAGAGACAGATGTGCAGATAAATAGATGAACTTTTACCTTCATTATAACAACCCTGTTGCCTAACTATTAAACCAGGAAAGACTTTGCTCATGGGGCATGTACATAAATTATCTGAAGGATTTTTTTTTTTTAATTATTTTTATTTGCTGAGTTTGCACGGAAGGAAACTTATTGCAAAAGTGGTAGACAGTGTTGAAACAGCCCTCACTGTTTATTTCACAACTGCTCATATTAGGGAAGTTGCAAAAAAGGAACAGCTAAAATAAAACAAAGTGTGTTGTCATATTCAGCACTAAAAACAGATGCGGTCCCCTCCAAGGTTTGTCATTGTATCCCATTGGGTTGAGTTTTTCCTTGCCCTGATGTGGGATCTGAGCCGAGGATACAGCCCTTTGAGACACTCGTGATTTAGGGCTTTATAAATAAACTTTGATTTATTGATTTTTGACTTACATTGTATTATTTAAATGTGTATTGAGAATTATTGGCCTATGAAACAAATATAGTATTATTTAAACGTATATTATGCAGAATTCACTTTTGGATGTGTGTATTTTTTTAATTGTTCCCAAAAAAAAAGGGCTTAGATTACTTAGATGTGTATATTATAAACTTTATTGCTGGTACATAGGTCCATATCAACATAAAATAGATTGTAAAATGTAACCATTGCTGTTAATTGTGAGTCAAATAAATACATGCATTTGTTGCAGTGTTTTCAGAAACAAGAAGAATACTCTTGGATCAGTCAAAGCCATTATGATTACATTTCAGGAATCAATCATACATAAAACCATGCCAAACCATACACATCCAATCCAATCCACTTTATTTATATAGCACAGCGTTTCTCAAAGTGTGGGGCGCGCCCCACTGGTGGGGAATAGAGACATGACAGGTGGGGCGCGAGGAACGGGAGGAAATTTCACTTAAATTTTTTATTTTATTATTATATTCTTAGATTATTTTTTTTACTATGCTTTCATTTTCTATACACACTGTAAATCACTTTGTGATTCTGTCTGTGAAATCCGCTATATAAATAAATGGAAATTACCGGTACTTATTTTTACTGTAGGCTTTATATTTCTCGGTACGAGCGAAAGTTTGACAGACATAGCAACAGTAACTAATGGGGGCGGGGCTAAGCGGAACAAACTTTCGCGCGGATGGGTAGCAGGCTAATGTGTGGACCACAATTACACAAATATATAAATTTGTGACTCGCACCTCAAAGGTCGTCGAGCCAGAGCCAGCGCCTGCAGAGAAACAAAAATCTGACGAGCACACACTGTGTCATTCACCGGGAAGCACTCGCGTCAAGGCAGCTCAGCCCCGAACTCATTGATGTTTTAACAGATGTTGTGAGCGCGGTAAATTTGATCAAAACACGACCACTGAAAGTGCGACTGTTCTCTGCACTGTATGAGGAAATGGGAGCCGTGCTGTTTCACAGTGAAGCAAGGTGGCTCTCCCGGGGAAAAGTGCTGTCACTTGCCCTGTCTTGCCAAATGCATAGCTCCTCCTTTTTTTTTTTTGCAAAGATTGCAAAGTGGCACTTTTATTGTATTTATTATTGAACTTGATGCAAGTTATTTGATTTATTATTGAACTTGATGCAAGTTATAACACTTTTTTTGATTTATTATTGAACTTGATGCAAGTTATAACACTTTTGTTTTATTTATTATTGAACTTGATGCAAGTTATAACACTTTTGTTGATTTATTATTGAACTTGATGCAAGTTATTTGATTTATTATTGAACTTGATGCAAGTTATAACACTTTTATTTGATTTATTATTGAACTTGATGCAAGTTATAACACTTTTTTTGATTTATTATTGAACGTGATGCAAGTTATAACACTTTTTTTGATTTATTATTGAACTTGATGCAAGTTATAACACTTTTTTAAATTTATTATTGAACTTGATGCAAGTTATAACACTTTTTTTGATTTATTATTGAACTTGATGCAAGTTATAACACTTTTATTTGATTTATTATTGAACTTGATGCAAGTTATAACACTTTTTTTTTTTATTATTGAACGTGATGCAAGTTATAACACTTTTTTTGATTTATTATTGAACTTGATGCAAGTTATAACACTTTTGTTGATTTATTATTGAACTTGATGCAAGTTATTTGATTTATTATTGAACTTGATGCAAGTTATAACACTTTTGTTTTATTCATTATTGAACTTGATGCAAGTTATAACACTTTTTTTGATTTATTATTGAACTTGATGCAAGTTATAACACTTTGATTTATTATTGAACTTGATGCAAGTTATAACACTTTTGTTTTATTTATTATTGAACTTGATGCAAGTTATAACACTTTTTTTGATTTATTATTGAACTTGATGCAAGTTATAACACTTTTTTTGATTTATTATTGAATGTGATGCAAGTTATAACACTTTTTTTGATTTATTATTGAACTTGATGCACGTTATAACACTTTTGTTTTATTTATTATTGAACTTGATGGAAGTTATTTTATTTATTATTGAACTTGATGCAAGTTGTACCACAGCTGCACAGTTATTTTATTTATCATTGAACTTGATGTTATTTTATGTTATTGAGTTTGAATGTATACAACTTGATGTTCAATAAATTTGAAAATGTTAAAGCTCTGTTGGGGTGATGGGGGCAGGTGGGGCTTGAAAACTCCCCCTTGTCCAAAGTGGGGGATGACAAAAAAAGTTTGAGAATCACTGATATAGCACATATAAACAACAAACATGTTTCCAAAGTGCTGCACATAAATATTAAAAACAAGATTCAAATACTATCCTTCGCTCCACCAATGAATATAAAGCTAAAATAAAAACAATATAAAAATAAATATGATTAAAATCGATTTTAAAGGGTAAAACCAATTAAAACAATAAATATAAATAAATAATAGAAATACATAATGAGTGGTGTAAGAATTAAAAATGTAAATAAATGTTTGGTAAAGCTTTAGTATGGGGAACATCTTCACCATTAATTAGTGCTTATTAACATGCAAATTAGTAACATATTGGCTCTTAATTAGTCATTATTAAGTACTTATTAATGCCTTGGCACTCAGCATCAAGGGTTGGAATTGGGGGTTAAATCACCAAAAATGGTTCCCGGGCGCGGCCACCGCTGCTGCCCACTGCTCCCCTCACCTCCCAGGGGGTGAACAAGGGTGATGGGTCAAATGCAGAGAATAATTTCGCCACACCTAGTGTGTGTGTGACAATCATTGGTACTTTAACTTTAACTTAACATATTCTGCATGGCCTTATTATACAACCAGTACAACCCTAACCCTAACCCTAACCCTAACCCTAACCCTAACCCTAACCCTAACCATCCATCCATCCAACCATTTTCTACCGCTTGTCCCTTTCGGGGTCGCGGAGGGTGCTGGAGCCTATCTCAGCTACTATCGGGCGGAAGGCGGGGTACACCCTGGACAAGTAGCCACCTCATCGCAGGGCCAACACAGATAGACAGACAACATTCACACTCACATTCACACACTAGGGCCAATTTAGTGTTGCCAATCAACCTATCCCTAGGTGCATGTCTTTGGAGGTGGGAGGAAGCCGGAGTACCCGGAGGGAACCCACGCAGTCACGGGGAGAACATGCAAACTCCACACAGAAAGATCCCGAGCCCGGGATTGAACTCAGGACCTTCGTATTGTGAGGCACATGCACTAACCCCTGTTCCACCGTGATGTCTAACACTAACCTCAACTACTCAGTGGTCTAGAGGTTAGAGTGTCCGCCCTGAGATGGGTAGGTTGTGAGTGCAAACCCCGGCCGAGTTATACCAAAGACTATAAAAATGGGACCCATTACCTCCCTACTTGGCACTCAGCATGAAAGGTTGGAATTGTGGGTTAAATCACCAAAAATGTGGGCCACCGCTGCTGCTCACTGCTCCCCTCACCTCCCAGGGGGTGATCAAGGGTGATGGGTCAAATGCAGAGAATAATTTTACGTGACAATCATTGGAACTTTAACTTTACCTTTTAACCAAATTACTCTAAATTAAGTCATTGTTACTTAGAATATGTTCCCCTAGTGCAGGGGTCGGGAACCTTTTTGGCTGAGAGAGCCATGAAAGTCAAATATTTTAACATGTATTTCCGTGAGAGCCATATAATATTTTTTTAACACTGAATACAACTAAATGCATGCATTTTTAAGTAAGACCAACATTTTTAGAGTGTAATAAGTCTCTTATTCTTTTTAATAACCAATAATTAATAAAATACTTCTTGAACAGGTGCGGTAGAAAACGGATGGCTGGATTAAAATGCATGAGAATGTTTTATATTTTGAACGTTATTTTCAACACTGATTACCTCTGTCTGTCTGGACTGGAGCCTGCAATGCCTCAGACTGGAAGTCTCTCCAGAGAGTGGTGAAGACGGCGGAAAAGATCATCAGGACTCCTCTTCCTCCTATCCAGGAGATCGCAAAAAGCCGCTGCCTGACCAGGGCTCAGAAAATCTGCAAAGACTCCTCCCACCCCCACCAAGGACTGTTTTCACTGCTGGACTCTAGAAAGAGGTTCCGCAGCTTCCGAAGCAGAACCTCCAGGTTCTGTAACAGCTTCTTCACTCAAGCCGTAAGACTCTTGAACGCATCATAATTAAATTATCCCCTCAACTCCCCCCAAAATGGATTAACTCGCTGGAATAAAAAAGACAATATAAAAAGTGCAATATATTTATCTGTACAGTAATCTATTTATTTATTTATTTATTTATACATAATTATTTATTTTACATATATATTTATATATTATTTATATATATTTATTTATTTATATATGCACCTTATTGCTTTTTTATCCTGCACTACCATGAGCTCATGTAACGAAATTTCGTTATTATCTGTGCTGTAAAGTTCAAATTTGAATGACAATAGAAAGGAAGTCTAAGTCTAAGTCTAAGTCTACCAGCGGAATTATTCATTATTTATCGTGTTAAGCAATGTCAGCTTTGATTTATGTGAGAGCCAGATGCAGTCATCAAAAGAGCCACATCTGGCTCGAGAGCCATAGGTTCCCTACCCCTGCCCTAGTGTCTTGATTAAGTCTTTGTTACTTATAATATGTTCCCCATACTCATACTTGCCAACCCTCCCGGATTTTCCGGGAGACTCCCGAAATTCAGCGCCTCTCCCGAAAACCTCCCGGGACAAATTTTCTCCCGAATTCAGGCGGACCTGAGTGACGTGTCGACAGCCTGTTTTAACGTCCGCTTTCCCACAATAAAACAGCGTGCCTGCTCAATGACGTTATAACTGTAGAATGATGGAGGGTGAGTTCTTGGTTTCTTATGCGGGTTTATTGTTAGGCAGTTTCATTAACGTCCTCCCAGCACGGCAACAACACACAACAATAGCAGTCACGTTTTCGTCTACTGTAAAGCAGTTCGTCTGCCGTAAAGCAGTTCGTCTGCCGTAAACAGCAATGTTGTGACACTCTTAAAGGGGAACATTATCACCAGACCTATGTAAGCGTCAATATATACCTTGATGTTGCAGAATAAAGACCATATATTTTTTTAACCGATTTCCGAACTCTAAATGGGTGAATTTTGGCGAATTAAACGCCTTTCTATTATTCGCTCTCGGACGTTGTGACGTCACATCGGGAAGCAATCCGCCATTTTCTCAAACACATTACAAACAACGAGTCAAATCAGCTCTGTTATTTTCCGTTTTTTCGACTGTTTTCCGTACCTTGGAGACATCATGCCTCGTCGGTGTGTTGTCCGAGGGTGTAACAACACGAACAGGGACGGATTCAAGTTGCACCAGTGGCCCAAAGATGCAAAAGTGGCAAGCAATTGGACGTTTGTTCCACACACTTTACCGACGAAAGCTATGCTACGACAGAGATGGCAAGAATGTGTGGATATCCTGCGACACTCAAAGCAGATGCATTTCCAACGATAAAGTCAAAGAAATCTGCCGCCAGACCCCCAGGAAAAGAGAGCGGGTGAGGGTATGTCTACAGAATATATTAATTGATGAAAACTGGGCTGTCTACACTCTGAAAGTGCATGTTGTTGCCAAATGTATTTCATATGCTGTAAACCTAGTTCATAGTTGTTAGTTTCCTTTAATGCCAAACAAACACATACCAATCGTTGGTTAGAAGGCGATCGCCAAATTCGTCCTCGCTTTCTCCCGTGTCGCTGGCTGTCGTGTCGTTTTCGTCGGTTTCGCTTGCATACGGTTCAAACCGATATGGCTCAATAGCTTCAGTTTCTTCTTCAATTTCGTTTTCGCCACCTGCCTCCACACCACAACCATCCGTTTCAATACATGCGTAATCTGTTGAATCGCTTAAGCCGCTGAAATCCGAGTCTGAATCCGAGCTAATGTCGCTATAAACTTGCTGTTCTATCCGCCATGTTTGTTTGTATTGGCATCACTATGTGACGTCACAGGAAAATGGACGGGTGTATATAACGATGGTTAAAATCAGGCACTTTTAAGCTTTTTTTAGGGATATTGCGTGATGGGTAAACTTTTGAAAAAAACTTCGAAAAATAAAATAAGCCACTGGGAACTGGTTTTTAATGGTTTTAACCCTTCTGAAATTGTGATAATGTTCCCCTTTAAACAGGGCAATACTGCCATCTACTGTACATGCATATGTGACGATAACATCTACGGCTTTTAGAGAGTGCAGTGCACAACTGCGCACACAACAAGGAGACGAATCAGAATGCATCATCAGAGAGGGTGTTCAGCATGGTTAGAAAAATAGTGACAGAGAATAGAACAAGGATGGACAATTCAACCCTTAACTCAACAATGAGTAGATGAGTGTTTTGTGTGTGTATATGTGTAAATAAATGAACACTGAAATTCAAGTATTTCTCTTATTTATATATATATATATATCTATATATATATATATATGTATATATATATAATAAAATAAATAAATATATATATATATATATATATATATATATATATATATATATATATATATATATATATATATATATAGCTAGAATTCACTGAAAGTCAAGTATTTTATATATATATATATATATATATATATATATATATATATATATATATATATATATATATATATATATATACATATATATACAGGTAAAAGCCAGTAAATTAGAATATTTTGAAAAACTTGATTTATTTCAGTAATTGCATTCAAAAGGTGTAACTTGTACATTATATTTATTCATTGCACACAGACTGATGCATTCAAATGTTTATTTCATTTAATTTTGATGATTTGAAGTGGCAACAAATGAAAATCCAAAATTCCGTGTGTCACAAAATTAGAATATTACTTAAGGCTAATACAAAAAAGGGATTTTTAGAAATGTTGGCCAACTGAAAAGTATGAAAATGAAAAATATGAGCATGTACAATACTCAATATTTGGTTGGAGCTCCTTTTGCCTCAATTACTGCGTTAATGCGGCGTGGCATGGAGTCGATGAGTTTCTGGCACTGCTCAGGTGTTATGAGAGCCCAGGTTGCTCTGATAGTGGCCTTCAACTCTTCTGCGTTTTTGGGTCTGGCATTCTGCATCTTCCTTTTCACAATACCCCACAGATTTTCTATGGGGCTAAGGTCAGGGGAGTTGGCGGGCCAATTTAGAACAGAAATACCATGGTCCGTAAACCAGGCACGGGTAGATTTTGCGCTGTGTGCAGGCGCCAAGTCCTGTTGGAACTTGAAATCTCCATCTCCATAGAGCAGGTCAGCAGCAGGAAGCATAAAGTGCTCTAAAACTTGCTGGTAGACGGCTGCGTTGACCCTGGATCTCAGGAAACAGAGTGGACCGACACCAGCAGATGGCATGGCACCCCAAACCATCACCCAACCATGCAAATTTTGCATTTCCTTTGGAAATCGAGGTCCCAGAGTCTGGAGGAAGACAGGAGAGGCACAGGATCCACGTTGCCTGAAGTCTAGTGTAAAGTTTCCACCATCAGTGATGGTTTGGGGTGCCATGTCATCTGCTGGTGTCGGTCCACTCTGTTTCCTGAGATCCAGGGTCAACGCAGCCGTCTACCAGCAAGTTTTAGAGCACTTCATGCTTCCTGCTGCTGACCTGCTCTATGGAGATGGAGATTTCAAGTTCCAACAGGACTTGGCGCCTGCACACAGCGCAAAATCTACCCGTGCCTGGTTTACGGACCATGGTATTTCTGTTCTAAATTGGCCCGCCAACTCCCCTGACCTTAGCCCCATAGAAAATCTGTGGGGTATTGTGAAAAGGAAGATGCAGAATGCCAGACCCAAAAACGCAGAAGAGTTGAAGGCCACTATCAGAGCAACCTGGGCTCTCATAACACCTGAGCAGTGCCAGAAACTCATCGACTCCATGCCACGCCGCATTAACGCAGTAATTGAGGCAAAAGGAGCTCCAACCAAGTATTGAGTATTGTACATGCTCATATTTTTCATTTTCATACTTTTCAGTTGGCCAACATTTCTAAAAATCCCTTTTTTGTATTAGCCTTAAGTAATATTCTAATTTTGTGACACACGGAATTTTGGATTTTCATTTGTTGCCACTTCAAATCATCAAAATTAAATGAAATAAACATTTGAATGCATCAGTCTGTGTGCAATGAATAAATATAATGTACAAGTTACACCTTTTGAATGCAATTACTGAAATAAATCAAGTTTTTCAAAATATTCTAATTTACTGGCTTTTACCTGTATATATATATATATATATATATATATATATATATATATATATATATATATATATATATATATATATATATATATATGTATGTATAACTTTTAGACCAGTTGATCTGCCGTTTCTTTTCTTTTCTCCTCTGCTCCCCTCTTCCTTGTGGAGGGGGGTGGGGCGCACAGGTCCGGTGGCCATGGATGAAGTGCTGGCTGTCCAGAGTCGGGACCCGGGGTGGACCGCTCGCCTGTGCATCGGCTGGGAACATCTCTGCGCTGCTGACCCGTCTCCGCTCGGGATGGTGTCCTGCTGGCCCCACTATGGACTGGACTCTTACTATTATGTTGGATCCACTATGGACTGGACTCTCACAATATTATGTCAGACCCACTCGACATCCATTGCATTCGGTCTCCCCTAGAGGGGGGGGGGGGTTACCCACATATGCGGTCCTCTCCAAGGTTTCTCATAGTCATTCACATCGACGTCCCACTGGGGTGAGTTTTTCCTTGCCCTTATGTGGGCTTTGTACCGAGGATGTCGTTGTGGCTTGTGCAGCCCTTTGAGACACTTGTGATTTAGGGCTATATAAATAAACATTGATTGATTGATTGATTCAAGTACCTCGGAGTCTTGTTCACGAGTGAGGGAAGAGTGGATCGTGAGATCGACAGGCGGATCGGTACGGCGTCTTCAGAAATGCGGACGCTGTATCGATCCGTTGTGGTGAAGAAGGAGCTGAGCCGGAAGGCATAGCTCTCAATTTACCGGTCGATCTACGTTCCCATCCTCACCTATGGTCATGAGCTTTGGGTTATGACCGAAAGGACAAGATCACGGGTACAAGCGGCCGAAATGAGTTTCCTCCGCCGGGTGGCGGGGCTCTCCCTTAGAGATAGGGTGAGAAGCTCTGCCATCCGGGAGGAGCTCAAAGTAAAGCCGCTGCTCCTCCACATCGAGAGGAGCCAGATGAGGTGGTTCGGGCATCTGGTCAGGATGCCACCCGAACGCCTCCCTAGGGAGGTGTTTAGGGCACGTCTGACCGGTAGGAGGCCACGGGGAAGACCCAGGACACGTTGGGAAGACTATGTCTCCCGGCTGGCCTGGGAACGCCTCGGGGTCCCACAGGAAGAGCTGGACGAAGTGGCTGGGGCATACTTGCCAACCTTGAGACCTCCGATTTCGGGAGGTGGGGGGCGGGGGACGTGGTCTGGGGTGTGGCGGGGCGTGGTTAAGAGGGGAGGAGTATATTGACAGCTAGAACTCACCAAGTCAAGTATTTCATACATAAATATATATATATATATATATATATATATCCATCCATTTTCTACCGCTTATTCCCTTTGGGGTCGCGGGGGGCGCTGGAGCCTATCTCAGCTACAATCGGGCGGAAGGCGGGGTACACCCTGGACAAGTCGCCACCTCATCGCAGGGCCAACACAGATAGACAGACAACATTCACACTCACATATATATATATATATATATATATATATATATATATATATATATATATATATACATCCTGAAAATATGCAAACAAAAGTGTGTTTAGATCATTGATACTTCAAACTTGCATAAATAAATCTTAAGGAATATAACATAACTTGGCTTCTGAGAGCTTCAAAATGTAATGAATAAAATGCTAAAATTGTTGATAAACAAGCAATTATTTTAATAATTAAATATGGTCATTTTAAATGAATTATGATCATTTAAAATTAATTATTTCAAATATGTTAATTTTAATGTATAATTCTATGGCTGGATGTAATAAGGAATCAGAAAAAATACAAATAAAAATACAATTAATTTTGATGTTTTTAGCAAAATATAGTAAAAAGGTATTTCGTTTTTTGTTTTTTTTAATTAGTAAATATATTTATTTTTAGGTAAGATAAACATAATAATACAATTTATCTCTAGTATGGATGACTTAGTTCTTGTCACCCTGTTGTCTTCCCAAAAGGCTGTCCTCACTCAGGTCCGCATGGAGCTGGAGGGGGCGTGGCCTCCAGCTCCGGCTGAAAATCGGGAGTTTTTCGGGAGAATATTTGTCCCGGGAGGTTTTTGGGAGAGGCGCTGAATTTCGGGAGTCTCCCGGAAAATTCGGGAGGGTTGGCAAGTATGCCTTAACTCAACAACAATGAGTAGATGAGTGTTATGTGTGTGTATATGTGTAAATAAATGAACACTGAAATTCAAGTATTTCTCTTATTTATATATATATATATATATGTATATATTTATATATATATAATAAAAAAATAAAAATAAATAAATATATATATATATATATATATACAGCATACAGCAAAAACGTCTCAACGAACATTGGACACAAATTCCTCAATCTGATTGACAAACACTTTCCCAAAGACAACATCCTAAGAAAAGTATTCAACAAGAACAACATTAAATTGAGCTACAGCTGCATGAACAATATACGACAAATCATCTCAAACCACAACAAAACAATTGCAAATGAGCCGCCGGCCCTCAGACAGAGCGACTCCAAAACCAACAAAGGATGTAATTGTCGAAAGAAACCTGATTGCCCTCTCAACGGGGGGTGCTTACAAACATCAGTTGTCTACCAATCTAAGGTAATACGCAAGGACATTAACACATCCGACACATATGTAGGATTAACCGAGGGAGAATTCAAAACCAGATGGAACAATCACAAGGCCTCTTTCAGGAACAAAAACCTGCGAATTACCACAGAACCCAGCAAACACATTTGGGACCTCAAAGACAATAATGTTGAATATTCAATAACATGGCAAATTCTTGCATCCAGCACACCTTACAATAGTGGTAATAAAAGATGCAACCTATGCTTGAAAGAGAAACTGTTTATTATTTACCGTCCAGACCTGTCATCCCTCAACAAGCGCAGCGAAATTGTAACAGCATGCCGCCATAGACGGAAACACCTCCTAGGTAACACATGAGCCAATCACCACGCCCCTAGGCCAGCCTGTACCCACCCACTCTGTGCCCTATATAAACCATGGTATGCGAATGCTCCCATTAAAATCTCCTGACGATTGAGGGTACCCCCCCCTCATGAAACAGGCCTGTAGAGATGAAATAGTCTTGTGATTTTTTCCCACACATACATATATTGCGCTCTACTACGGTATCGAGCACTATTTTTTGGATAACCTTATTAAGACATATATATATATATATATATATATATATATATTTATATATCCATCCATCCATTTTCTACCGCTTAATCCCTTTGGGGTCGCGGGGGGCGCTGGAGCCTATCTCAGCTACAATCGGGCGGAAGGCGGGGTACACCCTGGACAAGTCGCCACCTCATCGCAGGGCCAACACAGATAGACAGACAACATTCACACTCACATTCACACACTAGGGCCAATTTAGTGTTGCCAATCAACCTATCCCCAGGTGCATGTCTTTGGAGGTGGGAGGAAGCCGGAGTACCCGGAGGGAACCCACGCAGTCACGGGGAGAACATGCAAACTCCACACAGAAAGATCCCGAGGGATTGAACTCACGACTACTCAGGACCTTCGTATTGTGAGGCAGATGCACTAACCCCTCTTCCACCGTGCTGCCATATATATATATATATATATATATATATATATATAGCTAGAATTCACTGAAAGTCAAGTATTTCTTATATATATATATATATATATATGAAATACTTGACTTGGTGAATTCTAGCTGTAAATATACTCCTACCCTCTTAACCACGCCCCCCCCCCCCCGCCTCCCGAAATCGGAGGTCTCAAGGTTGGCAAGTATGCCCATATTAAAGTGTTACCAAATGTTTTGTTTTTCGCTAAATTTAGAAGATGTAATTGATTGACAGTCCCTTGAGACGCTATCGTCCTATTTCCTTATTCTTCCCCGCCCCCTGTCCACTCATAGCCAATGAGAAACCCGCTAGTATCCCATCATCCAATCAGACGGAGGGGACGAGTAAAAGGAAGGCGCGGCCTGGCTCCTGTGGGATAAAAGCGTACTGTAGCCTAGTTCCTTGACAGCGTCGACGGCACTACTCAGCGAACACGGAAGTCAGGCTCGCTTTCGCTTTTTCTGTTTTTGTATCGCTTCTTTTTTTTAAAAAAAAAAAAAAAAAAAAAGGTCCGCCATGAAGGCAATCAGTCCCGTCCGCTCGGCGAGGAGCTGCTACAAGGCCGTGTGCTGCATATCGGAGCACAGCGTGGCCATTAGCCGGAATAAGCACGCCTGTGTGGACGAGCCGTCCGGCGCCCTGTGCGACATGAACGACTGCTACTCCCGCCTGAAGGCGCTCGTTCCCAGCATCCCTCAGAACCAGACGGTGAGCCAGGTGGAGATCCTGCAGCACGTCATCGACTACATCTTCGATCTACAAATCGCCCTGGAGGCGGAAGAACCACAGATGCTTTTGGCCATAAAGGTAAAGAACGTATTTATTTGTTTTAAACCTAGCTGTGACGTCACAATAAACACCATTCCATGTTCAAACCTCATCTTCTTGGTTCTTCTAGACTGCTGACCTGACCAGAACTTTCTCCAAAGACGAGGGACGTGTGTGCCATTAGGATGTGTCATAATGGTACGTACCGCTCCTTTGACGACTAAACGCCCTTTTAAATCACAAAGTAGGGGCAAAGGCCAACTGCACTTTTTTTTTTTTAATGAGGTTTAAAATTGGTGGACAAAAGCCAAATGACGTTTTGAATGGAGTCACAAGACAACCAACAAAGTTTGGCAAAGTTTATTTAACCGACGCTCAAATCGAACAAAGTTTCTAATGGGATTTTGAATGGAGGCACCAGACTGACTTAAATAGAGCAAAAAAAGTTACTGAGATTCTGAATGACACTTGTGAGTAGTCTTAGTCCCTTTAAAACAATTGAACAACCCAATGTGGTTTTGAACGAGACATTTGAAGTTTTTTTTTGTTTTTTTACACACAATTATCATTTATTTATTTAATTCTGCAGACATATTTGAATGGCCTTTTGTATCAGAGTTCCCCAACCTTTTTTTTCCCCACCAGGGACCGGTTTAATATATCCGTTATTTTCACAGACCGTGGCATATAACAACAGCAAAAAAATAAATAAAAAAATGAGCCTTTGGCTACAATCTGGCACATTAACATTTTATATGTCCGTTAATGTGCATTGTCCCGTGTACGATAATAAAATAGTTGTAATATACATCAATTAAGAAGCTTATTGGTGTGTTTTAGTGGGACAGGCGGAAGATATAAATCTTTCTTCTTCTAGTTTATAAATAATGTAAAAAGTCGCAGTTTTTTTCATTGCGACTTATACTCAGGAGCGACTTATGTGTGAAATTATTAACACATTACCGTAAAATATCCAATAATATTATTTAGCTCATTCACGTAAGAGACTAGAAGTATAAGATTTTGTCGGATTTAGCAATCAGGAGTGACAGATTGTTTGGTAAACGTATAGCATGTTCTATTTGTTATAGTTATTTTACCATAATATGTTACGTTAACATACCAGGCACGTTCTCAGTTGGTTATTTATGCGTCTTATAACGTACACTTATTCAGCCTGTTGTTCACTATTCTTTATTTATTTTAAAATTGCCTTTGAAATGTCTATTCTTGGTGTTGGGTTTTATCAAATAAATTTCCCCCAAAAAATGCGACTTATACTCCAGTGCGACTTATATGTTTTTTTCCTCCTTATTATGCATTTTCGGCCGGTGCGACTTATACTCCGAAAAATACGGTAATGTTTCTGTGCGGCCCGGTACCAGTCCCCGGACCGGTGGTTGGAGACCACTGATTTATATGGCAAGTTTGTGTAACAGTTGCTTAAATGGAGCAAAATCCTACAGAGATTTTGAATGGCTCCGCAAAAGCGTCAACATAAAGTCACCGTTTAGGCCTTGTTTAGTGGTTGCTTAAGTCCAACAGAAGACTAATGCGGTTTTGAATGGAGACACGAGTCCGTCAATGTCCACTAATATTAACTATTGTTAACAGTTGACGTATAGTGAGATTATGAACAGACACACACGGCTATGATGTGTCTAACCATTGCTTAAACTGAGGAAAGTTCTACATTTTGAATGGCAACACAAGCTCATCACTTCTGATCCAGTCGAAAATAATTGTAATGTAATTCTGAATTAGGCATTTAAACTCATCAGATTGGTCTGACATTTGTAGGTTAAAAATGTCCAAATGTAGTTTAGGCCTATACTTAAAGGTAAATAAAGCGCTCAATGACAAGCCAATGTAATTTGTCTTATCTGCAATGGGAGAGTCAATAAGCAGAGAGTGTTTCTTGTTTTTGAGTGAAATCACATGAAAATGAGACACCGCAATAAAAAAAGGGATAAGGCTAACATTGATGAGGCAAATTAGGCGAGCAGGGCCAATGTGTAAGCGGATTCATCGCTATCTGCCCGAGGTTAATGAAAGTTCCATGCTCGGCGCCACTCTGTCTGCTGCGCTCCACAGAGAGGGAGGGGAGGGGAGGCAGGGGTGAGAGATCTGACTTCACTTTTCTTCCTTTCGCTAAACCCCCCCCTCTTTTTTTTTTTCCTCCATGCAGGTGCAGGGAAACACATGTCTCCACTTCACTCCAGGCAAGAGGACAAGAGGGGCAGAAAGGGTGGGATAGGTATGTGGGAGAGTGGAGGAGAAAAGATGGAAAGAGCTGACTCTTTTCCGAGAGGAATTTTTTTTTTTGCTCCTGGATGGACACAAAACACCAAAACCTCCATTTGGAAACATCCTTTGCATTTGAATCTATTTTTTTTTTTTCTGCATTGCATTCCAAATTGTAAACACGTTCACTCTTACGTGACATCCCTCTGCAGCGCCTTACAAAATGTGCACATATCTACTTTTTGGGGGTGTATGTGAGGTTTTTATTTAGTTTTATTTCTGGGCCAAATAGTTGTTGTTTTTTTTATTCTAATCCAAACTCTATAATAGAGTTACTTGTAAATGTCTGTGGGGATTGTGTTATTTCCACAGACACTATTGAGTGAGTTTTATAAACTCTTTATAGTAAAGTTTGTGTGCTTATGTTATTGAAAATAAAACGTTCAACAACCAAAGGTATTTGGTTTCATGCTTGGTGCGATGTCTCTACCACAGGATGTATTTTTTGTATGCTTTAACTTGAGTGGAAAATCAATATGGGGGGGTTTCCTGTTTGCTTTAAATATTAAAAGCAGTGTTATTTCAGAATCTAGCTTATTGAAATGTTGAATTGGATACATTTATTTTAAAAAAAATAGTTCCACCATAACATCATAACATACGTTGCATTATACTCCAGGTGTTTGTTTAATTACATTTAATGATATCGACACACTCAAACTGTTTACTTGGATTTACCATAGCATTAAACGACATATTATAAGTCATTAAAAACACTTTCTCCTCAATGTTGTAGGGACTGGAGTGTGACAAAAGTGCGGACACAGCTCTTTTGCGGAATTACTACCCACAAATCGACGCACTTTACTAAAATCCTGTCTGTAGACTGGATTACAATGTTTTAATATCCTCATTAGTCTAAAAGTTGTAAAAATGCTGAATTAATTAGCCCTAATTCATGCTCAACATAATGCAGTTAACGCTCAGTGTTGCTTAAATTGTGGAATGACATTGCCATCTAGTGGCAAAAAGCAGCAACTGACACCAATCTGTAAAATGCCATTAGTGGTAGAAAGCAGCTGCCCTCTAGCGGTTAAAGACAGCTACTGACGCTAAACCGTAAACTTCCTTCTTAGTGGCAAAATACAGCTATTGATTACAATCTGTATACTGCGATCTAGTGGTGAAAAGCAAGTACTGACACCAACCTGTTTACTACTATACTACTCTAGGGGTAAAAGACAGCGATTGATTCCAATCCAGCTTGTTTTAAAAAAAAAAACGTGATGACTTGCACTACACGAGGACACAACGTCACTTCCTGTTTATTTGGTTTATAGTTATGTTCGTGCATGCCGTCATGGTTTGCTTTTTTGTTATATTTATTCGAATAACAACGTCATATAAAAGATTACATGCAAAACAAAACAAACGTTACTTAAGAAAAGTAAAAGTATTTATTTTGAAACCACACAGCTCCGTACTGAAACCTGAACGATGTGCTCAGCGGCCTTAAATGGCAAATAAATAAATCTTTTTTTTTAAACTACTTTAGTTACATCAAATACATGAATTCACAATATTGGTAATCTAAAAGTATTATATATATATATTTTTTTCCAATCTAACCCTTGTTCATGTTTATATTCTTGTTCCCTTTTACTTTCGGATAAGCTAGTTTTTTGTTACACATTTCACAGAACGTGACGTCGCAGAATTTTTTTGTTTTTGTATTTTTCCAAAACTTTTATTTTATTAAGAGTATAATACAGACATTTAAAAATTCCAATAACGATAATCACGTGATTTCATATAATAAGAAATCTGCGCAGAAGCTCCGTCGTAAAAAAAAAAAAATTGCAAGTCCAGGAAGTGACGTTAGCCTTCGCACATGCGTGGACCGATCGTGTCTTTCGGTCCTATGTCCACCCGGGCCAATGCAATACATTTTAAACAATAATCTTGCATTGTTTTGTAATAAATCACTAATGACACTTGTGATTTTTTTTTTTTTGCAAACAAATTACATTGATTATTTTTTTTTTACATTTGCATACATTTTTTTCTAAATTAATATACAGGGGGAAATAGTTTAATAATAGAAGTAAAATAGTGCATCCACACGGTGACAATGTTGGCTGAAGATATATTAATGACTTTTGGATGCAAAATACCGAAAGACATTTAAGCATGTACGAAAATATACCACAAGAGGACAGTGTTTCGCCCCACATCCTAATATTTAATAGACACAATTAACTATGAATGTTAATATGACACTTTTTTTTGTAAATGATGGATTTATGCCGACACCTCTTTAGTGCATTGGGAATATAAATACAAATAATAAGAATCAGAATAAGGGTATGTTCGTGCATGCCGTCACAGTTACCGTGGTTTGCTTTTTTCTAATATTTATTTGAATAACAATGTCATATAAAAAGATGACAACAAAACAAACGTTACTTAAGAAAATAGTACTTTTTTTTAAAGCCATACAGATCCGTACATAAACCTGAACGTGACGTCGCAGAAGTTTTTTTGTTTTTGTATTTTTCCAAAACTTTATTTTATTAAGAGTATAATACAGACATTTAAGAATTCCAATAACGATAATCACGTGACTTCATATAATAAGAAGTCTGCGCAGAAACTCCGTCGTAAAAAAAAAAAAAAAATTGCAAGTCTAGGAAGTGACGTTGGTCTTCGCGCATGCGTGGACCGATCGTGTCTTCCGGTCCTATGTCCACCCCATTCTTGTTTTTTAAACAAGAATCTTGCATTGTTGTTATAATAATTTTTTAACAAATCACTAATGACACATATGATTTTTTTTTGCAAGCAAATTACATGGATTATTTTTTTTTATTTACATTTGCACACATTTTTGGTATTAAAATACAGGGGAAAATAGTTTTATAATATAAATAAAATAGTGCATCCACACGGTGACAATGTTGGCTGAAGATGAAAATATAATATAAAATATATATTTTATATAAAAAAATACGGAAATACATTTAAGCTTGTACGAAAATATGCCACAAGAGGACAGTGTTTCGCCCCACATCCTAATATTTAGTAGACAAAATTAACTTTGAGTGTTAATATGACACTTTTTTTTGTAAATGATGGATTTATGCCGATACTTTTTTAGTGCATTAGGAATATACATACATAATAATACAAATCAGAATAAGGATATGTTTTTTTTAATTATCTATCATTTATTTTAATAAATTTATGATTTATTTTTTTTTTAAGAAAAATGAAAAGAGAATATAGTATTATAGGGAATCTGATACATTTTTATTGCATTAGAAATATATTTGCACACTAATAGTAAGGATATTACTATATGTCGTTAAAAATTGTATTTTATTTAGTTTTTTAACTAAGATTTCTGAACTGGAAATCTCATAAACAAAACATACAACTTAAGGTGGCAAAAAACATTTCAATAATGAATAAAGCAAAATACGTCCTGGGCCAAAAAACACTTCATATTCTATACTGCTCGCTAGTGTTACCATATCTGAGTTATTGTGCAGAAATATGGGGAAATAACTAAAAATGTGCACTACATTCGCTAACCATGTTACAAAAAAGATCAATTAGAATAATACATAATGTTGAATATAGAGAACATACAAACCCTTTATTTATTGAGTCAAAAATATTAAAGTTTGGTGATTTGGTAAAATTGCAAACAGCTAAAATGATGTACAAAGCAAACTATAACCTGCTACCAAAGAATGTACAACAATTCTTCTCAACTAAAGAGGAGAAATATAATCTTGGAGGAAAATCTAATTTAAAACATTTGTATGCACGTACAACACTTAGAACCTTTAGCATATCAGTATGTGGAATCAAATTATGGAATGGATTAAGTAATGAAGTTAAACATTGTACTGATATGATCCAGTTTAAGAGGTTGTTCAAATTAATGGTGCTTAGAAAGTACAAAGAAGAAGAATTATGAAAAACACTTTCAACCTTATTGAAAATAAGATATTCTTCATCTCAGTATGTTAATAATGACTGAATTAATTAATTACATATTACAAAACTGTTGTATATACTAATTCACATATGTTATTTTATTATAAAAAGGTCAGTAAATGATTCTATACATTTGTAAACGCTCTGAAGTGGGAAAGGGGTAGGATTAAATAAGCTTTGCTTCTTCCTACTCCTTTTCGGGACATGATGCAAAGTGAAATGATATGAAACTGTGTGATGTATTATACTGTAAGTGTCTTCATGTTCGAAATAAACTAAATAAATAAAGAAAGAAGTAAATAAATGGATGAATGTTACGTAAAGAAACTAAAATGATATAGGAACACAAAAAGATACACGAACTGCAGGTACCAAAAAATACCACAAGATGACGATGTGAAACGAAGATACTTCAAACTTGCAGGCAAATGGAAATACTAAAACATGTATTCAGCGGTCACAAACATATATCTGCACCAATGTCAAGTTTTACTAAATACCATAAACAGACATAAACATGTATCAAGCTTTAACCAATAATATCACTATTCATTGTTGTTGTTTGATTTCAAACAACATTTAACATTAGAGTAGTGATGACTTATTGTATGGCTATAAGAACAAATAAATCATAGTATTAAAATGATGATGTTTATTAAATAACTAGTTAAAGTAGAATGGACAGTAAAAAAAAAAAAAAAGGGAATATTGATGATTATAATATACAAAAGACTCTCAAAGGGATGTCTCAGCCAACCAGTGGAAGGAGGGAAGGGGGGCAAGGGGGGTCATGTCATCTGGCTTGGTGTGGGGGGAGGGGCTGTTGTCTTTCAATATCTTCCCTGAGCCAATAAGCAAGAGTGTTACTGGATGAATCCAATTACCACACACAAACTCCCCTCGCCTATATAGTCCACAATAGCCTTTGTGTGCGATGACCTTTTTTTTCCTCCACACACAAAGCCAAAGACCACTACGGGCACTATTAAAGCCGAATATATAGTCATAAACTCAATGTCCTACAGTGTATGTTTTCTGTGTTCGATGGTTGTATATGTTGCTCATTTTAAGTGTGTGAAATTTGAAGAGAATATTAGAATAGCATAATAGCAGGGAAGAAGTAGGACAGGGGTAGGGTAGGGGGGGCGACCATCAAATGGTAATAAAATATGTTGAATTTAAATAGATAGGGATATTACTGTAAATACATTTCCATGTATGGTTTATTTTTATTTTTGTATTCGGGACAGTGCACACTAATGAACAATATTTTACTTTATATCATATTTGATGTATAGGTTAAGAGACTACACATACTATCACATATTTCGAATACACCGTAGTGTGCTGGGGGGGCAGTACATCTAAGAAGAACAGCTCCAGACCGGAGAAACTGATCAGGCAGGCCGGTTCTACGATCGGAATAAAACTGGACTCACTGGTGACGGTGGCAGAGAAGAGGACTGTGGAAAAACTAGTGAGCATCCTGGATGATGCCAGGCACCCTCTGCATACCGTTATCAGTAGCCAGTAGCCCAGCATATAACCCCAATCCTTGAGAGTTTGCACTGGCTCCCTGTTCATTTTAGAATTGATTTTAAAACCTTGCTGTTTGTTTTTAAAGCTTTACATGGACTGGCACCTCAGTATATCTCGGACCTCATCCAAACTTACAATCCTGCGCGCGCTCTGAGGTCCGAGAGCCAGCTCCAGCTCGTGGTGTCCAAGACGAGACTTAAAACCAGGGGAGACAGGGCCTTCTCTGTGGTCGAACCTAAGCTCTGGAACACTCTGCCCCTCCATGTTCGAACTGCTCCCACAGTGGAGTGTTTTAAGTCTCGTCTTAAGACCCACTTTTATTCTCTGGCTTTTAACACTACGTGAGTTGTGTGGTCCTCTGTTGTCCTCTGTGTTTTTAAAATGTTGCTTTCTATTTACTGTTTTAATTGGTTTTACCCTTTGAAATTGTTTTTAATCATATTTATTTTATATTGTTTTTAATTGTGTTTAATATTGTTGTGCAGCACTTTGGAAACATTTTGTTGTTTAAATGTGCTATATGAATAAAGTGGATTGGATTAGCCAGAGGAGCCTGTTCAGTGCTAGACTGCTTCATCCCAAGTGCAGGACTAATAGACTGAAAAACTCCTTTGTCCCACACGCCATTAGACTGTACAACTCCTCTCTGGGGGGGAGGGGGGGTACTAGGATAGTAAATGGGGATGCAAAACAATAGCAGTGCAATACTTTTTCATAACATGGTTACTACTGCTTAGTTTCTCTTGTTATATTCTTATTTTACTGTTATATTTTTATTCTCATTGTTGCTTTTTATTTTTATTCTATTGTAATATTTTTCTATTTTGTTTCCATTTTATTTACTTTTTAAATTCGATCTCAATTTTGTACACCGCTGCTGGAATTTAATTTTTTCTGAGGGAACTCTCCTGAAAGAATCAATAAAGTACTATCTATCTATCTACAGTATTTCTTTCATTTTTATATTTATTTATCTGTACGTTACCGTTTTATTAAAAAAAAAAAAACGTTTGGCATTCCTAACATTCATTACTTTTAAAGTTATTTTTGATTATTTGGTTCCTTAAACTTAGGTTTTCTTTAAGAACAATATGGCCTCAGTGGAAACAAAAAGAAAAGAAAAGGGGGCTCCTGTATCTTTAAGAACACCAACACCCGCCCCCTCCTCGCCTGGCTACTCAACTGCCTTATGTAAATACTGACAAGCCGAGCGTGCCGCGGGCCAATCAGATTCGAGCTCCAACCGCGGGAGATCTAAATTTCGCGCGACGAAGTTTGGCGCTAAAAAGCGCTGAGTTGTTCTCCTTGTTGAATGGAGATATAGACTTGAGGAGCTTGCCTTACACGCACACACACACGGACACACACAAAAAAACCGGAAGCTGGACTCTGTGCGCCGTCCGTCGTCTTTTTTGTGCAAGTTGTGTACACTTTAAGCCATGTTTTTATCACTTTAGGGCGAGTTTGTGTACACTTTTTTTTGTTTTCTGCTGACGTCACCATTTGGTGTTTTGTTGCATGTTTTACTCATGCATTTAGTTCTTTCACGCCTCTAGAGCCGTTTTAGCCTTGAAATCCAACACGATTGTTGACGGATCTACAATGATGCGGCTGCCCAGAGGCGTCTCCCCGGCGTCCGTACGGCCGGCCAGCCAGCCCAAGATGAAGGTTCTCGCTAGCTTCCCTGCTAAAGCGGACTTCTTCAACACCGGTCTGTCCAGTCCGCCATTGAGCACGGTACCGATGGGCTACTTCAGCCAGATCTGCTCCAACACCGCCATGGTGGAACAAAGAGCGCACAGCCTCTACTTAACCCCCCACGGACCCGAAGCTAAGCCGGCCAGATCAACCACCGGACGGCTACCGGTAAGGACTCGAACAACGGCGCTTTGTGTGGCTTGTGTGGGTGGAATAATAATAACGATTATATGTGCGTGTTTTAATGGGCTTTGACGCAAACGCGACGTTAGTTTGTGTCCATTGTTGTGCAAAAGTTTTCACTTTTGTGTTTTCTGTCACCAGAAAGTTGTTCATTTAAAGGATGTGACTTACCACTGTCCCACCTGTCCGCCTCTGTTGCGGCCATGTGAGGTCAAAGGTCATAAACAACTGGTGTGACAAAAAGACAAGAACTAGTAGTAGCCAACATGGTGGTATACTTGGTGTATAAAATTGATAATCCCACGGTGTCAGAAGTGGGCCTGCAGTGTGTTGTTTGACCCTTGGCACGTTCTAAAGACATACTACCGTATTTTTCAGAGTATAAGTCGCACCAGCCGAAAATGCATTACAAAGAAGGAAAAAAACATATATAAATCGCATTAGAGCCCTACCAAACTATGAAAAAAAACTGTGACTTATAGTCCAAAAAATAGGGTATATATATTAACCCTTGTGTGGTGTTCGGGTCTGTGGGACCCGTTTTCATTTTTTATTAAAAGAAAAATGATACAATTAATTAATTTTTCAAACTGAGACTCACTGACTTTGGCTCATTTTTTGTGAAGAACATATATCAGAATACATATTTAATGACCACACACTATACACCCCCCCCCCCCCCCCCCCCTTACACATTTCTATTACATATAAGATGTCCGGGTCCACTGGACCCGGGGTTAATAGAAGTGTGGAAATTGACGTTCTGTGTACCACACCCACCCACGCACACACACACACAGCAGTCCTAGACAGGAGGAGGACAGAGTGTAGGTACACAGAACATCAGAGGGTCAAATGCCATCAGTGTGTGAATGTGTGTGTGTGAATGTAGAAAATAGTGTCAAAGTGCTTTGAGTTTCTTAAAAAGAAGTGTGGACATTGATGTTCTGTGTACCACACCCACCCACGCACACACACACAGCAGTCCTAGACAGGAGGAGGACAGAGTGTAGGTACACAGAACATCAGAGGGTCAAATGGGACGGCGTGGCGCAGTGGGAGAGTGGCCGTGCACAACCCGAGGGTCCCTGGTTCAATCCCCACCTAGTACCAACCTCGTCATGTCCTGAGCAAGACACTTCACCCTTGCTCCTGATGGGTGCTGGTTAGCGCCTTGCATGGCAGCTCCCTCCATCAGTGTGTGAATGTGTGTGTGAATGGGTAAATGTGGAAGTAGTGTCAAAGCGCTTTGAGTACCTTGAAGGTAGAAAAGCGCTATACAAGTACAACCCATTTATCATTTATCATTTAAATGCCATCAGTGTGTGAATGTGTGTGTGTGAATGGGTGAATGTAGAAAATAGTGTCAAAGTGCTTTGAGTTTCTTAAAAAGAAGTGTGGAAATTGATGTTCTGTGTACCACACCCACCCACGCACACACACACACAGCAGTCCTAGACAGGAGGAGGACAGAGTGTAGGTACACAGAACATCAGAGGGTCAAATGCCATCAGTGTGTGAATGTGTGCGCGTGAATGGGTGAATGTGGAAAATAGTGTCAAAGCGCTTTGAGTTCCTTAAAAAGGTAGAAAAGCGTTATACAAGTACGACCCATTTACCATTTACCAAATGTGCGAGAAAATGAGAGCAGACCGTGTTGACAAACAATGTTGCAACCTTGTGTGGGAACCGCAGGTGCAGAAACACAAAAGAAGTATCCCTGTGGGATGCAGAAACTGGCAGAGCAATTTTCCGTGCAACGTTCATATTGTTGTTACTCAGCTGGCGTTTGTGGGTCTGATGGACCCGTTGCATTTTGTGGCTTTTAATGCCTCACAATCAAACACTTAAAAAACACTTAAAATACTGAATAGATGTTTATTGGGATAAACATTTTAACACTTTTATGTTTATCTTATCCCAATAAACATCTGTTCAGTATTTTAACATAAAAGTGTTAAAATGTTTACTAATGTTCACAAACGCTGGCTGAGTAACAACAATATGAACATTACACAAAGGTTAATAGATATTACACTAATTTGCTTATATTGACCTACATTAGATTGCTCTTTAGCATATTCGAATGCAGCAAAGTGTTGGATCCCTACACTCGTCGCCAGCAGCTGTTGTTTGTCGTATTGCAGGCCGCCAAAGCTGCAAAGGTTAAGTTCGGGTGACACCAGTGGGTTAGGGTCCTGCCGCAAATCTCATGTTAACCCCGCCGCCCTCTATGCCATGAGGCCTGCGTTGGCTATTAACTACCGCAAGAGGATTAGTACGTAACGTAAATCGCCTGGCTAATCGTACGCTAAGGTGGACATGCGGTCATTAATGCTATAGTCGGATGATGCGTTCAGGTACTCCCCAAAGAGTGGTACTATAACATTCGCAACCCTGCACTAGCTTGAGAGTCTTTACTGGGCGGTCTATCAGAAGTGCTGATAAAGACGTCATATACTCGACATGTTTTCACACTGATAGTATATGGTCTTTGCCCCTCCTACAATGTCTGTGTGTGTGTGTGTGTAGCATTCTGTGTACATTTATTTCACTACACACACACACTGTGACCCCACCTGGTGATAATCACCGTAAATGTACACCAACGACCCTGATGGCATTTTAAAAAGCGATGGGATATTGTTGTGACAATGCTATTTATATTCACTAGTTGGCGTCAGAAGTGGAATACCAGCAGGCTATTGGCAATAAAAGTGTAACAAACAATATGTTGTTGCTTTAATATTCTATTCAATAGTATGGCAAAAGCAACAGGTAGCCCTTTTAAAGGGGAACATTATCACCAGACCTATGTAAGCGTCAATATATACCTTGATGTTGCAGAAAAAAGACCATATATTTTTTTAACCGATTTCCGAACTCTAAATGGGTGAATTTTGGCGAATTAAACGCCTTTCTAATATTCACTCTCGGAGCGATGGGAAGCAATCCGCCATTTTCTCAAACACCGAGTCAAATCAGCTCTGTTATTTTCCGTTTTTTCGACTGTTTTCCGTACCTTGGAGACATCATGCCTCGTCGGTGTGTTGTCGGAGGGTGTAACAACACGAACAGGGACGGATTCAAGTTGCACCAGTGGCCCAAAGATGCCAAAGTGGCAAGAAATTGGACGTTTGTTCCGCACACTTTACCGACGAAAGCTATGCTACGACAGAGATGGCAAGAATGTGTGGATCTCCTGCGACACTCAAAGCAGATGCATTTCCAACGATAAAGTCAAAGAAATCTGCCGCCAGACCCCCATTGAATCTGCCGGAGTGTGTGAGCAATTCAGGGACAAAGGACCTCGGTAGCACGGCAAGCAATGGCGGCAGTTTGTTCCCGCAGACGAGCGAGCTAAACCCCCTGGATGTCTTGGCTCACACCGTCCCTTATGCCACCGAAGATGATCAAGAGAAGAATATCGACCCTAGCTTCCCTGGCCTGCTGACATCAACTCCAAAACTGGACAGATCAGCTTTCAGGAAAAGAGAGCGGATGAGGGTATGTGTACAGAATATATTAATTGATGAAAATTGGGCTGTCTGCACTCTCAAAGTGCATGTTGTTGCCAAATGTATTTCATATGCTGTAAACCTAGTTCATAGTTGATAGTTTCCTTTAATGCCAAACAAACACATACCAATCGTTGGTTAGAAGGCGATCGCCGAATTCGTCCTCGCTTTCTCCCGTGTCGTTTTCGTCGGTTTCGCTTGCATACGGTTCAAACCGATATGGCTCAATAGCTTCAGTTTCTTCTTCTGTTTCGTTTTGGCTACCTGCCTCCACACTACAACCATCCGTTTCAATACATGCGTAATCTGTTGAATCGCTTAAGCCGCTGAAATCCGAGTCTGAATCCGAGCTAATGTCGCTATAGCTTGCTGTTCTATGCGCCATGTTTGTTTGTGTTGGCATCACTATGTGACATCACAGGAAAATGGACAGGTGTATATAACGATGGTTAAAATCAGGCACTTTGAAGCTTTTTTTAGGGATATTGCGTGATGGGTAAAATTTTTAAAAAAACGTCGAAAAATAAAATAAGCCACTGGGAACTGATTTTTAATGGTTTTAACCCTTCTGAAATTGTGATAATGTTCCCCTTTAACATTTAACTGTAGAGGTGTGTTCACTAATCGGAAGAATGTAATTCATGGAAAGTGCACAGAACTTTGGAATATCGATGTTTGATATTATGAAGCAATACTGCGTATGTACGGCCATCTAAAATATGTACAAGCTAGGGCGAGGCAAAATTAGTGAAAACTGTATTGCAACATAGGTGTTTTATTTAGGTTGATGCCCATAATTATTGATATTCTTATATATCCATCCATTTTCTACAGCTTGTCCAAATATATTTCCCTTTTTAAATTGGTGTTTTCATTATTATTTTTTCAAATAAAATATCGCAACTTTTAACGTGGCATCTTCATCACATTTTTCATGTAAGGGAAGGAACACTGGTCTCTTGCAACATAGCCCGTTGTTCAATTCCTCTTTAGCTTCAAAGATAGTGTCCTCATTTGACACGTCTGCACAATGCCAAGAACACCCAGGAACCACATTTAAGTTATGAATGTTGTTATGGGTATAGTTTTCGAGTAAAAGAACAAAGTGACGCTCAATAATGGCCCTTTTCCAAGTGACAAAATGCCATAAAGACTTGATGTGTTATTAAAGGAGAACATTATCACCAGTCCTATGTAAGCGTCAATATATACCTTGATGTTGCAGAAAAAAGACCATATATTTTTTTAACCGATTTCCGAACTCTAAATGGGTGAATTTTGGCGAATTAAACACCTTTCTATTATTCGCTCTCGGAGCGATGACGTCACAACGTGACGTCACATCGGGAAGCAATCCGCCATTTTCTCAAACACATTACCAACACCGAGTCAGATCAGCTCTGTTATTTTCCGTTTTTTCGACTGTTTTCCGTACCTTGGAGACATCATGCCTCGTCGGTGTGTTGTCGGAGGGTGTAACAACACGAACAGGGACGGTTTCAAGTTGCACCAGTGGCCCAAAGATGCGAAAGTGGCAAGAAATTGGACGTTTGTTCCGCACACTTTACCGACGAAAGCTATGCTACGACAGAGATGGCAAGAATGTGCGGATATCCTGCGACACTCAAAGCAGATGCATTTCCAACTGGACTAGACATATCAGCTTTCAGGAAAAGAGAGCGGATGAGGGTATGTCTACAGAATATATTAATTGATGAAAACTGGGCTGGCTGCACTCTCAAAGTGCATGTTGCCAAATGTATTTAATATGCTGTAAACCTAGTTCATAGTTGTTAGTTTCCTTTAATGCCAAACAAACACATACCAATCGTTGGTTAGAAGGCGATCGCCGAATTCGTCCTCGCTTTCTCCCGTGTCGCTGGCTGTCGTGTCGTTTTCGTCGTTTTCGCTTGCATACGGTTCAAACCGATATGGCTCAATAGCTTCAGTTTCTTCTTCAATTTCGTTTTCGCTACCTGCCTCCACAGTACAAC
The DNA here is from genome assembly GCF_033978685.3 of Nerophis lumbriciformis. Taxonomy (NCBI): domain Eukaryota; kingdom Metazoa; phylum Chordata; class Actinopteri; order Syngnathiformes; family Syngnathidae; genus Nerophis; species Nerophis lumbriciformis. The sequence goes on along the minus strand of NC_084555.2, from coordinate 8,377,455 downwards.
CATCCGTTTCAATACATGCGTAATCTGTTGAATCGCTTAAGCCGCTGAAATCCGAGTCTGAATCCGAGCTAATGTCGCTATACCTTGCTGTTCTATGCGCCATGTTTGTTTGTGTTGGCATCACCGTGTGACATCACAGGAAAATGGACGGGTGTTTATAACGATGGTTAAAATCAGGCACTTTGAAGCTTTTTTTTAGGGATATTGCGTGATGGGTAAAATTTTGAAAAACACTTCGAAAAATTAAATAAGCCACTGGGAACTGATTTTTAATGGTTTCAACCCTTCTGAAATTGTGATAATGTTCCCCTTTAAAGCTCCTTTTAAATCACGCTAAGTGTAAAAAAATAAACAATCCGTGTTATAAACCATGTACTTCCACGGTGACAGTGGTGTAAATGTTTTACACGTATAAAGAAAACCTTCCAAAGTCCAAGGCTTTCTTTTGTAAAACAAATGTAAAACTGTTTTCACTTTCACTCCCACGTACAATAGAGTTGCATGGCAGGGACACAGCAGGCACTGTTTATCACATACGTTCTCCATAAAATGCGGCGCTTGTAGTGCACGCATAAGCAATGACCACCGTAAACGGTCTTCTGTCGCGCTCCCCCAGGGACGCTGTCACCTTCAGGGTGTGACGCTGGCCTCGTTGCCAACTGGATGTCGGGCACGTTTACACCACAACAACCCAGTCAAGACGATCAGAATTGACGTGCAAAAACAACTGAAAAAGGCCGTAATGTGCATGCCAGGCCTATAGTTGGTGATGTCAAACTTGGGTTCATTTTGTGGTACATTTGATCAAAGAAATGTTATAAGCTATAAAGCTACTATTACTATTGTTGATGTGTTCCGACATGATTGCACAGTGCTCTAACAGGCAGTTTTAACATGCGTAAGAATTTTAACTCCACCCTGAGACACTGTTTTCCAATCAAATCGTTTTTCAGGTTTCAAAACTCGGGATGACTCGATCAACATTGTCGGTTTCTGATCCCGTTCCGATTTTTAGGGATCTCAGGTTCTGATTTGTTACTTTGACAGATTATATAGGTGAAAACCTTTTTGCAAGTTACTACAATAACACATTATGATAAAGATTATCTTGTTGATTGCCGTATTTTTCGGACTATAAGTCGCAGTTTTTTTTTATTGTTTGGCCGGTGGTGCGACTTATACTCAGGAGCGACTTATGTGTGAAATTATTAACACATTACCGTAAAATATCAAATAATATTATTTAGCTCATTCACGTAAGAGACTAGACGTATAAGATTTCATGGGATTTAGCGATGAGGAGTGACAGATTGTTTGGTAAACGTATAGCATGTTCTATATGTTATAGTTATTTGAATGACTCTTACCATAATATGTAACGTTAACATACCAGGCACGTTCTCAGTTGGTTATTTATGCACCATATAACGTACACTTATTCAGTTGTTCACTATTCTTTATTTATTTTAAATTGCCTTTCAAATGTTGGGTTTTATCAAATAAATGTCCCCAAAAAATGTGACTTATACTCCAGTGCAACTTATATATCTTTTTTTTCTTCTTTATTATGCATTTTCGGCAGGTGCGACTTATACTCCGGTGCGACTTACACTCCGAAAAATACGGTATATTCTTTGGACCCAAAATACCGTATTTTCCGCACCATTAGCCGCACCTAAAAACCACAAATTTACTCAAAAGCTGACAGTGCGGCTTTTAACCCGGTGCGCTTTATATATGGATAAATATTAAGATTCATTTTCATAAAGTTTAGGTCTCGCAACTTCGGTAAACAGCCGCCATCTTTTTTCCCGGTAGAACAGGAAGCGCTTCTTCTTCTACGCAAGCAACCGCCAAGGTAAGCACCCGCCCCCATAGAACAGGAAGCGCTTCTTCTTCTACTGTAAGCAACCACCCGCCCCCGGAAGAAGAAGAAGCGCGCGGATTTTCGTTTCATTTCCTTTGTGTGTTTACATCTGTAAAGACCAGACCACAAAATGGCTCCTACTAAGCGACACGCGTATAACGCAGAATTTAAACTTAAGGCAATAAGTCATGCCGAAGAACACGGAAATAGAGCAGCAGCAAGAGAATATAACATAAATGAATCAATGGTGCGTAGGTGGAGGAAGCAAGAAGATGACCTGTGCCAGGTAAAGAAGACAAAACAGAGTTTCCGAGGGAACAAAGCAAGATGGCAACTGTTGGAGGACAAACTCGAACAGTGGGTTGTTGAGCAGAGAGCAGCAAGCAGAAGTGTCAGCACCATCACTATTCGAATGAAGGCAACAACGCTAGCAAGCGAACTTCACCTGGATGATTTTAAAGGTGGTGCTTCTTGGTGTTTCCGGTTCATGAAAAGACGCAATCTCTCCATCCGCACACGGACCACTATTTCACAGCAACTGCTGGACAACAGTGACACTGACTCCGATGACTTCGACGAGACGGAACCGGCCATTTTGGATCCCACATTTGCCCAACTTTTCAATTCGGACACCGAAGACGAAGAATTCGAAGGATTTACGAATGAAGAATAACTTCAGAAGGTGAGCGCTATGTTTATTTTGTGTGTTGTGACATTAACGTTCGAGCAACATTATGTTGCTATTGCTCTGCACTAGTTTGAATTTTACTATGTTTGTGATTGCACATTTGCGTACATTTTGGGACAGAGTTGTTAGAACGCTGGTTTTTAATATATTATTAAAGTTTGTCTGACCTATCTGACTGTTTTTTTGACATTCCCTTTAGCGCAGCGTAGGCGCGGCTTATAGTCCGGGGCGGCTTATAGGTGGACAAAGTTTTGAAATATGCCATTCATTGAAGGTGCGGCTAATAACCCGGGGCGGCTTATAGTGCGGAAAATACGGTACCAAGATTTAAGTACCGTATTTTCCGCACTATAAGGCGCACCTAAAAACCACACATTTTCTCAAAAGCTGACAGTGCGCCTTATAACCCGGTGCGCTTTATATATGGATAAATATTAAGATTCATTTTCATAAAGTTTCGGTCTCGCAACTTCGGTAAACAGCCGCCATCTTTTTTCCCCGTAGAAGAAGCGCGCGGTGCATGCTGGGATATGTGACGTTTCATTTCCATTTGTGTGTTTATGTAAAGACCCCAAAATGGCTCCTATTAAGTGTGTTGTCTGTCTAATTATAAATAATGCAGACGAGGCGTGTTAACTGAGTTCTCAACGTTTTCTCACAGCGTGCTCATAACCACATTCTAACTGCCAGCATACAACAACGCTTCTCAGGGCTACCGCGCATGCTCGTCACTATCGTTGCATGCTGGGTAGTGTAGTTGTTATATTTGCTAGCTCATAACATCACATTAAGAGACACGCTTACGCGCTTAATTCAATACTCGCCGTCATTCCGGGTGGATTGACAAAAGACCTCCAGCCGCTAGATATTGGTGTCAACAGGGCATTCGAAGCTAGACTGCTAACTGCGTGGGAACAGTGGATGACAGAAGGCGAACACACGTGACGTTCACCAAGACAGGGAGACAGGGAGACAGCGCCAGACGACATTTTGGATCCCACATTCGCCCAACCTTTCAATTCGGACAACGAAGGAGAATAATTCGAGGGATTTATGAATGAAGAATAACTTCAGAAAGTGAGCGTTATGTTTATTTTGTGTGTTGTGACATTAACGTTCGAGCAACATTATGTTGCTATTGCTCTGCACTATTTTGAATTTTACTATGTTTGTGATTGCACATTTGCGTACATTTTGGGAGTGAACAGAGTTGTTAGAACGCTGGTTTTTAATATATTATTAAAGTTTGACTGACCTATCTGACTGTTTTTTTGACATTCCTTTAGCGCAGTTAGATGCGGCTTACAACACCGGGCGGCTTATAGGTGGACAAAGTTTTGAAATATGCCGTTCATTGAAGGCGCGGCTTTTAACCCAGGGCGCCTTATGGTGCGGAAAATACGGTAACAAGGGCTAAACAGCGTGTGCAAACTATAAAATTCAATAAATTAGTGGCTACCAAGAAAATTAATAACAAATGTGGTGCAGACCGCCCTATTTTTAAATGAGGATTTTGCGCCTACTTGACTGTCCCGGCTGTCACCATGGAGACACTCATTTCCCTCCACATTCATGTTACCATGCTCTGCAACCTGTGCTGTGTTGCAATGTTGTTTAACATGTGGCATACATCCATAATCTGTACCCCCTGTCCTACGATATGTATCACAATCTCGACAACAGAATCTATTTTTATTAGAGATGGGCCGATAAATGCGTTAAAATGTAATATCAGAAATTATCGGTATAGTTTTTTTTGTTATCGGTATCTTTTTTTAATTTTAATTTTAATTTTTAATTTTTTTTTTTTAATTAAATCAACATAAAAAAACACAAGATACACTTACAATTAGTGCAACATATAACCTGTCACACAGGTTTGCTGGCTATGAAAAATGACTACATTAATCTGGGGTGAATCATTATGGTGTGGAAAAAGTGACAGACAGTAACAGTAGATTGGGTACCGTATTTTCCGGACTATAAGTTGCAGTTTTTTTCATTGTTTGGCCGGGGGTGCGACTTATACTCAGGAGCGACTTATGTGTGAAATTATTAACACATTACCGTAAAATATCAAATAATATTATTTAGCTCATTCACGTAAGAGACTAGACGTATAAGATGTCATCGGATTTAGCGATTAGGAGTGACAGATTGTTTGGTAAATGTATAGCATGTTCTATATGTTATAGTTATTTGAATGACTCTTACCATAATATGTTAACATACCAGGCACATTCTCAGTTGGTTATTTATGCCTCATATAACGTACACTTATGCAGCCTATTGTTCACTGTTCTTTATTTATTTTAAATTGCCTTTCAAATGTCTATTCTTGGTGTTGGGTTTTGTCAAATACATTTCCTCAAAAAATGCAACTTATTTATGGGTTTTTTTGCTTCTTTATTATGCATTTTCGGCCGGTGCGACTTATACTCAGGAGCGACTTATACTCCGAAAAATACGGTACTCCTATTCCTTTTAATTTTCATGAGGGAACTCTCCTGAAGGAATCAATAAAGTACTATCTATTTATCTATCTATCTAGTCTTCCAGTAATAATGGTACTTGTTAGAAACTTAGTTTATTTTCCGTGGGGACGATTAGTATCTTGGAAGGATGTCGTTGTGGTTTGTGAAGCTCTTTGAGTCATTTGTGATCAAGGGCTGTGTAAATAAACTTTGATTTGTTTAGAAGTGGCTTCACAATGTGGAATAGACTACACGTTCGTTGTAGCTTGCACTAAGTAAACTGGAGTCGGTGTTGTGGCGAGATATGCACCTTCCTGGAATTCATGCAACTCCTGCATAAACGAGGACTATGAAAATGCACTGTCATTGTGTTTTGCTGTGTGTGCATCCCTTTTTGAAGGAATCTTTCACGTAAGTACAATTTTTAGCATGTTAACACTGGGGCACAGCAGCTGTGGTAAAGATCGGCTGCCGATTGCTGATCAATGAAAAAAAGGCAAATATAGGACCCCCCTATCCGATCCCAGGAGCTATAAAGCTGAAACATAGAGGTGCCAAAAGGAACATGGCGTGAATCAATTACCTTGTTTTGGTTTTGACAGTTAAAAACACAAATACCAAGTCAATTTAACTTTTCCTCTCTGGAGAAATAGTCACCTTTTTGGCAATAAAGTCTTTGACCAAAGCTGACCCTGAACCACTCAGAGTCCTTTTCACACGAGCCGATTATTTCTTGCAGCTATTCCACCTAAAGTCCTGGTTTAGAGTGAAAAGCACCAAAGTCATCCACCGAATATTCCAGCCTCGGAAGTGGGATGGCGCATGTGTGGAAGCATTCCAATGAAAATAATAGGCCGTTTTCTCACAGAAAGATGACAATCTTGCTGTAACAATAGAGTTGTCCTTAAAACCGCTTTTTCCACGTTTTTTTTTTTTTTGCCTTGGTGGTGTTCTGTGTGAACATAGTGAGTTGTTGAAGTCGGTTTTAGAGGTAGTATCAGAAAAGGGGTTCAGCGTCTGTGAAAGTAGATCGCGCTATGCCGTCTCGTAAAAAAATACTCCTTTCCTGCAGAAATCCTGCAAAGTTGCACCTATTTGTCTTCTAAAGACTACTATTTCTGACTTTTGACTGTTTTCCTGTTCTGTGTGAACGGCACCAACACGCCAGTGACGTGCAGTCACTGGAGACAGGTGAGGCCCCATAATGGAAAGAAATTTTTTTTTTTTTTAAATTTAAAAAAATTAAATTGTTATATGTATCCAGTGATTATACTATAACGTTATTTTCCATTTAACTTCACCAGTTTTAGAGTATTTTTATTCAAAATCGCTGAATTTTCACATTTGCCGTTCAAATACTGAGAAGAGACGGTGCGGTGATCAGCAGCCAGTTGAGGCACGTCACTCAGTTGTGCCTCAACATGGATTGCACAGTGACTCGGCTAACTGCTGGCCTGCTGTGCAGTGAGACCGTATTGCTATATGAACTATATTATACATTTCCATAGTTTAGTTAGCTGAGGTATATAATGTACAGTGTATTTTGTCAACAACTGTATGTGTGTAACGTATTTCTTGTGCTGAGCAATCATAAAACTGTTGCGAAGACGCACTGTGTGAGGCTCGCAGTAATCCCGCCTCCTGGTGCCGGTTAATGCACCCCCGCCGCAGAATGCACCCCCCGACGGGAGCGCCACACCAACCAAAGCCCACACCCAAACCCTCCACGTGCAAGACCGAATCCACCCAAAAAGAGTCAGTTAACAAGAAGCCAAAAAGTGCAAAAACAACAATGCTCGCGCCGGAGGAGCCGTGAACGACTGCAGGGACACAACATTAGGTACACCTGCAGACTGCAGCACGGATTTCATATTTCATTCATTCACAACTCCTCCAACACGAACACCACTGTTCCCGCACTTATAAGTAAAGGTAAGACCATAATAAAGTTGTTTTTTTTATTAAATGTGCTTTTTGTGTGCTACAGTTTGTATGTGTAAAGTTAAAGTTAAGTTAAAGTACCAATGATTGTCACACACACACTAGGTGTGGTGAAATTTGTTCTCTGCATTTGACCCATCCCCTTGATCACCCCCTGGGAGGTGAGGGGAGCAGTGGGCAGCAGCGGCGCCGCGCCCGGGAATCATTTTTGGTGATTTAACCCCCAATTCCAACCCTTGATGCTGAGTGCCAAGCAGGGAAGAATGCTGGTATGAGCTTTTAAACATAACCCGTTAACTGCTGCCAATCAAATGGTGAATAAGATACTCTTTAGGGTTCATATGTTTGTAAATCTGACTGTGATGAAGTCAGTGCCTCACCAGTCATGAACCTCACCGCACGTCACTGCAACACGCAATGGGGGTGTCAAAGTCAACCCACCCATTTTCCGGCTTTGGAGGCTTGATGGTGTCTGCTTAAAAGCACACCCACAATTCCAGCCCTTTTGGAGGGGAAAAAGCACATTTTTGACAGAGATGCCACACAATTGAAACATCAGTACAGTTAGAACAAGCAGGAACATGATAGATAAGGGACCTATTATGTGTGAACAGCACAGGCACAGATTGGGGGTGACATCAACCCAAAAATGTTCTTTTTGTCAGGGACATAACCGAGGTGGGATGTTGTCTGTGCGAAAGCACATCTCACAATGCCATACCAGTGAAAATACATCTTTTACGCCTCTGTCTCACAATATGGAATGTCTTTTAAAAGTCAACCCCCACCAAAGCTAAAAACAAACACTAAATGACAGATCCACCCTACTACTTGTTGCTCATCAGCAGAACAGCCATTGTTTTCCTTCTACTATAACTAGGGTGTGGTAGGGAAAGCAGGTGATGTGTACCGAGGAGTAGACACTCTTTGCAGGCATACTGTAACTTGCCCTTGGCTTAGTTGGAATCCGGAGCCTCACACAAGCCAGACAGGAAAGGTTTGATGTGCATTTTTTCACCTGACAACGACTCAACCGCTCCAATCAGTCAAGCATGACCGACTGGGTGGGAAACTTGTGATGCCGAGCTCCCAGGCAGGGTGAGGTCACAGTGCAGAACGTGAACGCTGCGATTCTGCTAGTCTTGCAGATAGAGGCGTGGAGTTTGCTCAGTGGCACTGTGACACACTTTGGAATGTTGTTTTTAACTTCGCAGCAATACAAATGTTAGGATTCTACGAATGCCGAGAAGGGTCACAATAAATGCAGACACCACAACTCAACCACGTAGCGTTGCGACTCAACACCGTAACGCTACAACCAATGTAAATGCCGCAACTCAATAACGCACGATTGCAAAAATCCACTACAAATTCAAACGCCACAACACATTTGTAAAATCCACAGCAACTTTACACCACTCTACAACAACATAAAGCTACAACACCATTGCAAAAGCCACAGTAACTTTACACCACGCTACAACAACATAAAGCCACTACAAATGCGACTTCCACCACGTAACACTTAAGTCATACATGAACAACGAGATTTTGTTTGAGCTTTGTCCAGCGGCATAGAAACTGCATTGATGTGCAGGTTGACAATAGTTTACATTTTAGCATTGTCAGGAAGATGGCGAATAGAGGGACGTGGGGGTGGGAACAGTCAGATGTCTGATGGGTGTTACGTTGATGTTGCAGCAATGCAATGTCCAGAGCACAATTATTGAGGTGGTGAAGAGTGAGGTAATAAGATGGTCCGGGGCAGCAAAGGGGCAGGCTGTTCATTTAGCAGTCTCACAGCCTGGGGATACAGACTGTGAGACATTCTGGTGGTCCTGGCGCGAATCGATCTATACCTCTTTCCAGAGGGTAGCAGGTTGAAGAGGCCATGTGCTGGGTGGTATCTGTCTTTCAGGATGTTGTGTACTCGCTTTAGGCAGCGAGTTGTGTACATGGCACTCATCTCTGGGAGTATCGTCCTTGTAATTTTCCCCGCCGCTTTAACCACTCGCTGGAGGGCCTGTTGGTTCGCTTTAGTGCAGCTAGCAAACCACACTAAAAATCCGTAAGTGAGGACACTGCTGATGGCACAGTTGTAAAAGTTGACCATTGATTTCTGCGGAATGTTTGCGCATTTTAGTTTCCTCAAAAAAAAAAAAAAGACGTTGTTGGGCCTTTCCGATTGTAGAAGCAGTGTTAATGTCCCAGCATAGATCTTCTGTTATGTTCACCCCGATTGTTATAGGAGTTAATCGTGTTAACTACTGGTGTTGATTCAAGAGCGATCCATTTTTCTAAGACATTGGTCGTAAAGTTTTTTTTTAAATGTGTGAATGGAACTGGAACACTTTAATGTCACTTCCGTTGTGGCTTAAAATTATTTTGTTGTTGCTTTTGCATTTTTGTTGTGGCTGATGGGTCTTGTGTTGTGGCGTTTGCAATTGTTTTGACCTTTCTCGGCCACCGTAGATAACTTTTTTTTTTCTTTCTCAGATTAAAAATGTATTGTAATTTGTACCAGAAACCATGACTTAAAGGCCTACTGAAATGCGATTTTCTTATTTAAACGGGGATAGCAGGTCCATTCTATGTGTCATACTTGATCATTTCGTGATATTGCCATATTTTTGCTGAAAGGATTTAGTAGAGAACATCGACGATAAAGTTCGCAACTTTTGGTCGCTGATAAAAAAGCCTTGCCTGTACCGGAAGTAGCAGACGAGTAGCGTGACGTCACAGGTTGTGGAGCTCCTCACATCCGCACATTGTTTACAATCATGGCCACCAGCAGCGAGAGCGATTCGGACCGAGAAAGCGACCATTTCCCCATTAATTTGAGCGAGGATGAAAGATTTGTGGATGAGGAAAGAGAGAGTGAAGGACTAGAGGGCAGTGGGAGCGATTCAGATAGGGAAGATGCTGTGAGAGGCGGGTGGGACCTGATATTCAGCTGGGAATGACTAAAACAGTAAATAAACACAAGACATATATATACTCTATTAGCCACGACACAACCAGGCTTATATTTAATATGCCACAAATTAATCCCGCATAACAAACACCTCCCCTAACCCGTCCATATAACCCGCCAATACAACTCAAACACCTGCACAACACACTCAATCCCACAGCCCAAAGTACCGTTCACCTCCCCAAAGTTCATACAGCACATATATTTCCCCAAAGTCCCCAAAGTTACGTACGTGACATGCACATAGCGGCACGCACGTACGGGCAAGCGATCAAATGTTTGGAAGCCGCAACTGCGTCTGCGTATCCAACTCAAAGTCCTCCTGGTAAGAGTCTTTGTTGCCCCAGTTCTCCACAGGCCAATGGTAAAGCTTGACTGTCATCTTCCGGGAATGTAAACAATGAAACACCGGCTGTGTTATCCGGCACAACAGTCAGGGGGTGCATTCTACGGCGGGGGTGCGTTATCCGGCACAACACCTGCCGCAATACACCGCTTCCCACCTACAGCTTTCTTCTTTGCTGTCTCCATTGTTCATTGAACAAATTGCAAAAGATTCACCAACACAGATGTCCAGAATACTGTGGAATTTTGCGATGAAAACAGACGACTTAATAGCTGGCCACCATGCTGTCCCAAAATGTCCTCTACAATCCGTGACGTCACGCGCTGACGTCATCATACCGAGACGTTTTCAGCAGGATATTTCGCACGAAATTTAAAATTGCACTTTAGTAAGCTAACCCGGCCGTATTGGCATGTGTTGCAATGTTAAGATTTCATCATTGATACATAAACTATCAGACTGTGTGGTCGGTAGTAGTGGGTTTCAGTAGGCATTTAATAATAAAGTGACTCCATAATGATAGCTAACCTAGAAAGCAACTAATGCTGTTTTAAGCACCTTTTTAAGCAGTTTTTACATCTTTTAGTTGTTGCCCTTTTGTGGTGCTTACTGTGCACTTTTTTGTTCTTAATGATCTTGTTTGACATTAACATAAGATTATGATTAGTGATTAGCTAACAGTCACCATTTTGTTTACATTAAGTCGTCTTGTATGTCCAAAGCCGTTCCAATGTAGGGTTAAAAATCCTTACTTGTATATTTTGTGTAGCTCCAGATGTCGCCTACAACAGGTGGACATGTCGCACAATGGCAGCTTTCACTATCCAACAAGAGGACTCAACACTTTTTTTTCCTCCTCCTGCTGAGATTGTCAGCTGTTTTTAAATATGCCTTCTGAGCTGTAAGTAGCTTTTTCAGTGTTGTAGCCATGTCATGGAAACACATGTAGATGCCTGTCTGCCATTTTGAAACATGAAAATGCTAATTAGTAAAAATAAAAAGCCTTTTTTTTTTAAAATACCTTTTTTATATTTACCATATCTGATGTCTTTTAGGGTTTTGCTGCTTCCAGTCTGGGGTGTGTTCCAAAACCTCCAGCTAGTTGTTTCACTGCCCCAGGCATTTATTTAGGGTACCGTATTTTCCGCACTATAAGGCGCACCTAAAAACCACAAATTTTCTCAAAAGCTGACAGTGCGCCTTATAACCCGGTGCGCTTTATATATGGATAAATATTAAGATTCATTTTCATAAAGTTTAGGTCTCGCAACTACGGTAAACAGCCGCCATCTTTTTTCCCCGTAGAAGAAGCGCGCGGTGCATGCTGGGATATGTGACGTTTCATTTCCATTTGTGTGTTTATGTAAAGACCCCAAAATGGCTCCTATTAAGTGTGTTGTCTGTCTAATTATAAATAATGCAGACGAGGCGTGTTAACTGAGTTCTCAACGTTTACTCACAGCGTGCTCATAACCACATTCTAACTCCCAGCATACAACAACGCTTCTCAGGGCTACCGCGCATGCTCGTAACTATCGTTGCATGCTGGGTAGTGTAGTTGTTATATTTGCTAGCTCATAACATCACATTAAGAGACACGCTTACGCGCTTAATTCAATACTCGCCGTCATTCCGGGTGGATTGACAAAAGACCTCCAGCCGCTAGATATTGGTGTCAACAGGGCATTCGAAGCTAGACTGCTAACTGCGTGGGAACAGTGGATGACGAAGAAGCGCGCGGTGCATGCTGGGATATGTGACGTTTCATTTCCATTTGTGTGTTTATGTAAAGACCCCAAAATGGCTCCTATTAAGTGTGTTGTCTGTCTAATTATAAATAATGCAGACGAGGCGTGTTAACTGAGTTCTCAACGTTTACTCACAGCGTGCTCATAACCACATTCTAACTGCCAGCATACAACAACGCTTCTCAGGGCTACTGCGCATGTTCGTAACTATCGTTGCATGCTGGGTAGTGTAGTTGTTATATTTGCTAGCTCATAACAGCACATTGAGAGACACGCTTACGCGCTTAATTCAATACTCGCCGTCATTCCGGGTGGATTGACAAAAGACCTCCAGCCGCTAGATATTGGTGTCAACAGGGCATTCGAAGCTAGACTGCTAACTGCGTGGGAACAATGGATGACAGAAGGCGAACACACCTTCACTAAGACGAGGAGGCAGCGCCAGACGACGCCAACATCTGCCAGTGGATCGTAAATTTGCCCAACTTTTCACTTCGGACACCGAAGACGAAGGATTTACGAATGAAGAATAACTTCAGAAAGTGAGCGCTATGTTTATTTTGTGTGTTGTGACATTAACGTTCGAGCAACATTATGTTGCTATTGCTCTGCACTATTTTGAATTTTACTATGTTTGTGATTGCACATTTGCGTACATTTTGGGAGTGAACAGAGTTGTTAGAACGCTGGTTTTTAATATATTATTAAAGTTTGACTGACCTATCTGACTGTTTTTTTGACATTCCCTTTAGCGCAGCGTAGGCGCGGCTTATAGTCCGGGGCGGCTTATTGGTGGACAAAGTTATGAAATATGCCATTCATTGAAGGTGCGGCTAATAATCCGGTGCGCCTTATAGTGCGGAAAATACGGTAGTAAAAATAAAAAGCCTTTTTTTTTTAAATACCTTTTTTATATTTACCATATCTGATGTCTTTTAGGGTTTTGCTGCTTCCAGTCTGGGGTGTGTTCCAAAACCTCCAGCTAGTTGTTTCACTGCCCCAGGCATTTATTTAGGGTAATATAAGTGCAATGCTCAATAGCAACATATAACCTGTCACACAGGTTTGCTGGCTATGAAAAATGACTACATTAATCTGGGGGGGGAACACTTATGGTGTGGAAAAAGTGACAGACAGTAACAGTAGATTGGGTACCGTATTTTTCGGACTATAAGTCGCAGTTTTTTTCATAGTTTGGCCGGGGGTGCGACTTATACCGGTACTCAGGAGCGACTTATGTGTGAAATTATTAACACATTACCGTAAAATATCAAATAATATTATTTAGCTCATTCACGTAAGAGACTAGACCAGTGGTTCTTAACCTTGTTGGAGGTACCGAACCCCACCTGTTTCAAATGTGCATTCACCGAACCCTTCTTTAGTGAAAAATATTATTATATATATTTTTAAAAATTCAAGACAAAGTTGTATGTTTTTTTTTTACTGGTGCACAAAATGAACCGTGCATGAACATCACCTTGTTCCAGAATATTAAGATTTGCACTGGATGCAAATGTGACTATAGCTCTGCCTTCAATACAATAATCCCGGACAGACTCTGCAATAAACTGGACACTCTTGGCCTCCCCCCTCTCACAAACGCCTGGATAAGGGACTTCCTAACGGACCGACCCCAGAATGTGAGACTTGGCCCGCACCTCTCATCCTCCCGCACGCTGAGCATCGGCTCCCCACATGGCTGTGTGCTGAGCCCCCTCCTCTACTGCCTTTACACCCATGACTGCAGTCCGGCCCACAGTGACAACCTTACCGTCAAGTTCGCCGACGATACCACAGTGGTCGGGCTCATCTCCAGGGGTGACGAGGCTGCCTACAGAGAGGAGGTCCTGAAGCTGACGGCCTGGTCTTCGGAGAACAACCTCGCTCTCAACACCAGCAAGACCAGAGAGATCGTCGTCGACTTCAGGAGGAGCAGCACCGACCCTGCCCCCCTCTACATCAACGGCGAGCGTGTAGAGAGGGTCCACACCTTCAGGTACCTTGCAGTCCACATCTCTACTGACTTCTCCTGGACAGTCAACACCACATCAATCATCAAGAAGGCTCAGCAGCGGCTACACTTCCTTAGAGTCCTCGGGAAGTACAACCTGAAGCCTGACCTGCTGCTGACCTTCTACCGCTCGTCCATCGAGAGCCTGCTGACCTACTGTATTACGGTATGGTACGGCAGCTGCACTGCAGCAGACAGGGAGAGGCTGCAAAGAGTGGTCAAGACGGCTCAGAAGATCATCGGCCGCCCTCTCCCCTCTCTGACGGACATCTACACCTCCCGCTGCCTCAACAGAGCCAGTGCCATCATCAAGGACAGCACCCACCCTGGCTCTGACCTGTTCCACCTGCTGCCCTCTGGGAAGCGCTACAGGTGCATTAAAACCAAAACAAACAGGCTAAAGAACAGCTTCTTCCCCAGGGCCATAACCATCCTGAACGGACTGCCCCATTGTCGCTCATAACTGCCTTCTCTTCGGTGCAATAACCCATTCCACCAACCACCCTGTTTTTGTTTTGTTTTTTCATGTATATATTCATTTCACACCATATTCATTGCACTTCTACATTTTTTATATTTCTATATATTTGCACATTGTTTTTCTAGCATGCACACATCGCACTGTATGGAATGGCCTCAATCTCGTTACCTTGCGTAATGACAATAAAGCTGATTCTGATTCTGATTCTGATTCTGATAATGTACTTAAAGCACTTATTGATACATTTACACAATTATTAGGCTTTAAACCTAAAATACTGGTCAGAATTGTCCAAAGATGTGTCTGACACCAATAAATGTGAGTATTTTTGCATATAATCAACAAACTATTTATTACATTTTATTTATATATGGTGGTAAAAATAAGTGTAAAAGGTATAAAAAAAACAAAATAGAAAAACTGAATTTTATTGTTCTTTTTATTGCTATTGTGATTTGAATATATTCTTATTGCTATTATTATTTTACTTGTTGGTGTTTTTTTGTTACTAATTTATAGCCAGTTGTTTTTAAAACTATTTTTAAAGTTGAGTTTTGGTGGCACAATAAATACTCGTGTTGTCAAGTTCATAAATAATTTTGTAATTTAGACTTAGACTTAGACTTAGACAAACTTTAATGATCCACAAGGGAACTTGTTCCACACAGTAGCTCAGTTACAATGATGGAAAGTGTAAGGATGGAAAGGACAATACACTAAATATAGCGATTATAAAATATATGCGTAATATTTACAATATTTATCTTCAAAATGTTATATTGTTATAATTTATCGTGATTACAATATAATTCAAAATAATCCTGATTATTTGTTTTGCCATAGTCATCCAGCCCTAGTTCACATTGACATGAAACATTTGATGCAGGTCTAATATGGGCAAAAAAAAATCTGAATTGACTTGCAGTGTGAATAAGGCATATGGCATGAATGAAAGCTTTATTGTCAATGTGGTCAAGACCTACAAAGAATTTAGCTCTGTTAGACAAGAGTATAAATTATCGTGAAAAAGAAAGACTGTAAATGTAAATGATGCTCATGTTTAAATGGAGGGAAACGATGGCAACAAGCTGCCCATTCTCCTTAAGTCTCTGGTGAAAGTCACAAGTAAATGAGCAGGTTTTTGTTATTTCGACGAGGGCTGTGAATCTTTAAGCACCACACGATTTGATTCTTGGGAAAAATTGATTTTCTTTTATTTATTTTTTATTTTATTTTTTTTATTTTTTATTTTTTATTTTTTTTAATTTTTTTTTTATTTTTTTATTTTTTATTAATCAATCCAACAAAACAATACACAGCAATACCATAACACTGAAATCCAATTCCAAAACCAAACCCGACCAGGCAACACTCAGAACTGCAATAAACAGAGCAATTGAGAGGAGACACAAACACGACACAGAACAAACCAAAAGTAGTGAAACAAAAATGAATATCATCAACAACAGTATGAATTTTAGTTACAATTTCAACATAGCAGTGATTAAAAATCCCCCATTGACATTATCATTAGACATTTATAAAAAAAAATAAAAAATAACAATTGTGTCACAGTGGCTTACTCTCATAAGCTTGACAACACACTGTTTCCAATATTTTCTCAAAGATAAAATAAGTCCTATTTTTGGTTCATTTAATAGTTAAAACTAATTTACATTATTGCAATCAGTTGATAAAACATTGTCCTTTACAATTATAAAAGCTTTTTACAAAAATCTACTACACTGCTTGCATGTCAGCAGACTGGGCTAGATCCTGCTGAAATCCTATGTATTGAATGAATAGAGAATCGTTTTGAATCGGAAAAATATCGTTTTTGGAATCGAGAATCGTGTTGAATCGAAAAAATCGATTTATAATCAAATCTTGACCCCAAGAATCAATATTAAATCGAATCGTGGGTCACCCAAAGATTCGCAGCCCTAATCAACAATATGATTTGCAATTAACAGTGCAATACATTTTCATAACATGGTCACTACTGCCTAGTTCCTTTTTGTTATATTCTTATTTTTCCCGTTATATTTTTGTACTTATTGCGTTTTATTTTTATTCTTATTGTAATATTTTCTATTTTATTTCCATTTATACCCCCATTATTTACTTTTTACTTTTTAAATTCGATCTCAATTCTGTACACTGCTGCTGGAATTTAAATTTTCCTGAAGGAATTAATAAAGTACTATCTATCTATCTATCTATCTATCTATCTATCTATCTATCTATTTGCCTGAGTGACTGGACAAAACAGATTTAAACTTTTTTTTTTTTTAAATCGATTTCTGATTTTTTTTTTAATCAAATAAGAATCCTTACAAATAAGATTTATATATTCCTTTTTTTTACACCCCTGAGGTCAACGTCAGTCACACTGTTTAAAAAAGTTTTAATGACGTGTGTGGTTTTTCTCCATGCTGCCAGTGTGTGTCGAGTTACAGTTAATAATCTTTGTATTCATGGTGTGCCGTCAATGTAGAAGAAAAGCCACGAAGGAGCCGTGGAAAGGCTTGAGGGGGTGGGTTCATTCTGAGGATTTCCTGGCGTTGTGCAGGCGGTGGGTTGAGAGGTGATTACTCCCCCCCCCCCCACCTACACGCTGCCCTGTTGAATTGCTTGGGAAAGTGTAAGGGGATGCTTTGTTCTTGCACTTGAGGGCTGTTGGCACATTTATGACTGAGGGGGCAACTTTCCAGCCTTCCTTTAGCACTTTTGTTGCCTCCGTTTTATGCTTGAATGTTTTCAGAGTAAATGAAGGACGCCTGGTCTTGAAGGCAACGGGTGTACTCTTGTCTGATTGTGACAATAAACGTGTATTATTAAAACAATACGCATGTCTCTGCTTCTTTTAGGCTAAAAGGAAGCTGGATCTTGAAGATCCGATTTTCCTCCCTGAGTTCCGCACCCCTAAAGGCAAAGGCAGCATTGCAGCAAGTCCAAGAAGTGAGAACATGACTTTTTTATTAATATCATCACTTTAAAACAAAGTTACTGTTGTGTAAGAAAAGTCTGGTCGTTGCCTTCAGCTCCAAAGTCGCCAGGAGAGCGGACAAGATACGACACCTCGCTGGGCCTGCTGACTAAAAAATTTGTGGGCCTCATTGCCGAGTCTCCAGACGGAGTTTTGGACCTGAACTGGGCCACTGATGTCCTGGAGGTTCAAAAGAGAAGAATTTATGACATCACCAACGTCCTGGAGGGAGTTCAACTCATCCGGAAAAAGTCGAAGAACAACATCCAGTGGTTGTAAGTGCAAGAGCCTAGAAGCAATCTGCCCTCTAGGTAGGGATGGGCCAGGGGTCGGCAACCCAAAATGTTGAAAGAACCACATTGGACCAAAAATAGAAAAAAGTAATCTGCCTGGAGCCTCAAAAAATGTAAAGACTTACCGTATTTTTCGGAGTATAAGTCGCACCGGAGTATAAGTCGCACATGCCGAAAATGCATAATAAAGAAGGGAAAAAAAACATATATAAGTCGCACTATGAAAAAAACTGCGACTTATAGTCCGAAAAATACGGTATATACGTGTTATAATGAAGGCAACACATGATGTAAGTGTCTGTATTAGCTTAATTAGCCTACTATCAAAATGACTGTGTCACAGGCTGACGCAAATCTTCGTTAACAGAAATGTTGAAATGTAATATTTATTCTACGCATTTTTACAACATTGGAAAACTTTATTAAAACTTCTCAGAGGGTGAGATAGCTCCTGTAAGCGGACTTTTATTTACGTTTATTCCATATTTAGAATGCTTTAAAGGCCTACTGAAATGCGATTTTCTTATTTAAACGGGGATAGCAGGTCCATTCTGTGTGTCATACTTGATCATTCCGCGATATTGCCATATTTTTGCTGAAAGGATTTAGTAGAGAACATCGACGATAAAGTTCGCAACTTTTGGTCGCTGATAAAAAAGCCTTGCCTGTACCGGAAGTAGCAGACGAGTAGCGTGACGTCACAGGTTGTGGAGCTCCTCATATCCGCACATTGTTTACAATCATGGCCACCAGCAGCGAGAGCGATTCGGACCGAGAAAGCGACCATTTCCCCATTAATTTGAGCGAGGATGAAAGATTTGTGGATGAGGAAAGTGAGGGTGAAGGACTAGAGGGCAGTGGGAGCGATTCAGATAGGGAAGATGCTGTGAGAGGCGGGTGGGACCTGATATTCAGCTGGGAATGACTAAAACAGTAAATAAACACAAGACATATATATACTCTATTAGCCACAACACAACCAGGCTTATATTTAATATGCCACAAATTAATCCCGCATAACAAACACCTCCCCCCTCCCGTCCATATAACCCGCCAATACAACTCAAACACCTGCACAACACACTCAATCCCACAGCCCAAAGTACCGTTCACCTCCCCAAAGTTCATACAGCACATATATTTCCCCAAAGTCCCCAAAGTTACGTACGTGACATGCACATAGCGGCACGCACGTACGGGCAATCGATCAAATGTTTGGAAGCTGCAGCTGCATGTGTACTCACGGTACCGCATCTGCGTATCCAACTCAAAGTCCTGCTGGTAAGAGTCTCTGTTGTCCCAGTTCTCCACAGGCCAATGGTAAAGCTTGACTGTCATCTTCCGGGAATGTAAACAATGAAACACCGGCTGTGTTATCCGGCACAACAGTCAGGGGGTGCATTCTACGGTGGGGGTGCGTTATCCGGCACAACACCTGCCGCAATACACCGCTTCCCACCTACAGCTTTCTTCTTTGCTGTCTCCATTGTTCATTGAACAAATTGCAAAAGATTCACCAACACAGATGTCCAGAATACTGTGGAATTTTGCGATGAAAACAGACGACTTAATAGCTGGCCACCATGCTGTCCCAAAATGTCCTCTACAATCCGTGACGTCACGTGCCGGCGTCATCATACCGAGACGTTTTCAGCAGGATATTTCGCGCGGAATTTAAAATTGCACTTTAGTTAGCTGGTATGTGTTGCAATGTTTAGATTTCATCATTGATTTATAAACTATCAGACTGCGTGGTCGGTCGTAGTGGGTTTCAGTAGGCCTGTAAATCCATCCGTCGTCATGTCTTTCATAATGATTGTGAACGATAGGCAGAATTCACCCAAAAAAGTGCAGTTTCCCTTTTAAGTTAAGCTCATGACGCAGTAAATTAAATGACAGGGACACTTTTGGCCTTAGACTTTGTATGTATAAGTACTATGCAAATATAATTATTTTGATTCTTGTTTATATTTGCAAATGTTGTTTTAAACTGCAATATTGTTGAATTAAGGACACTTATTACATATATCTAGCATGTGTGCTATTTTGTGCTGAGCTGTTGTTTAATTGTTAGCTCCCAGTAGTCTATACCCTGCCATTATTTACCTTTTTGAAAATGACTTCACTACAATACTCGAAAAAGACCAGTCTTGTGTGTTTATTGGAGGATATTAAGGGCCTGATCTCCTAAAGGTCTGCATGTATTAAAAATAAACACATTTTCTTTGGACAAAAACTCAGTTCTCTTGTTTCCTGCAGGGTGGGAGATGTGTTCGAAGGCGGTGCCAGCGGAGGAGAGAAGGCTCGAGCTTTGAGGAAAGAGCTGGGAGACCTGGAAAGAGCGGAGCAATCCCTGGACGAGCTCATCCACTCCAGCACCGCACATCTCAAACAGCTCACTGAGCACAAAGACAATCAGAAATATCCTTTACATACATGCATCAATAAAGATGTCTGTCAAGTATCTAGATGGTTGTGAACCTTGACCCCTCCCCTTTACATTGGGTTATGTGACGTATCAAGACATCAGGTCCATTGGCAGCCTCAGAGACCAGACGGTCGTCGCCGTCAAGGCTCCCTCCGAGACAAAGCTGGAGGTGCCAGACACGGCCGAGGTGAGCACGCTTCTTTGGACACACCTCCCCCTCTTTCACACGGAGATCCTGCATTTATTGGCCTCTCGTGTTGTCCCGATACCAATATTTTAGTACCGGTACTGATACCAAAATTATTTCGACACTTTTCAGTACTTTTCGATACTTTTCGATACTTTTCTAAATAAAGGGGACCACAAAAAATTGCATTTTCTTTATTTTAACAAAAAATCTTAGGGTACATTAAACATATGTTTCTTATTGCAAGTTTGTCCTTAAATGAAATAGTGACCATACAAGACAACTTGTCTTTTATCAGTAAGTAAGCAAACAAACGCTCCTAATTTAGTCTGATGACATAGGCCAGGGGTCGGCAACCTTTACCAGTCAAAGAGCCATTTTGACCAGTTTCACAAATGAAAGAAAACAATGGGAGCCACAAAAATCTTTTGAAATTTAAAATGAAATAACACTGCATACAAAGTTTTTTTTCTTGCTTTGTGCTATGTATAAACCAAGGGTCTCAGACACGCGACCCACACCTTAATATGAAAATTGAATGTTAGTGCGACCCGCGGGTTTTATATGAATGGTGCTTGACAGCGTCATATTTGCCAACCCTCCCGATTTTTCCGGCAGACTACGTATTTCAAGGCAACTGTTCTCTCGAACGTGCCGTGATGGTACAGCATTTAGCCCCCACTACAACCAGCGGGTTGATGTGTGAGGGAGCAGGTTTGGTGGTAGCAGGGGTGTATAATGTAGCCCGGAAGAGTCAGGGCTGCATGGGATTCTGGGTATTTGTTCTGTTGTGTTTATGTTGTGTTAAGGTGCAGATGTTCTCCCGAAATGTGTTTGTCATTCTTGTTTGGTTTTGGTTCAAAGTGTGGCGCATTATTAGTAAGAGTGTTAAAGTTGTTTTATATGGCCACCGTCAGTGTAACCTGTGTGGCTGTTGACCGAGTATGCGTTGCTGTCACTTCCGTGTGCAAGCAGAAGATGCATACAACAAGAGGCTGGGCTGGCACGCTGTTAATACAGATTGTAGAGGGGCTAAATACTGTACCATCATGGCACGCCCTTATTATTATTATTGTAAAGGGTGAAAATCTGAGAATATTAATCCCGGGACTTTTCTGCGAGAGGCACTGAAATCCGGAAGTCTCCCGAGAAAATCGGGGGGGTCGGCAAGTATGCATCTGAGCCGCATCAGAGTGATCAAAGAGCCGCATGCGGCTCCGGAGCCGCGCGTTGCCGACCCCTGACATAGGCAGTAACGTATTGTGTCATTTTCCATTCTATTATTTTGTCAACATTAAGGACAAATGGTAGAAAATTAATTATTAATCTACTTATTCATTTACTGTTAATATCTGCTTACCGTATTTTCCGCACTATAAGGCGCACCTAAAAACCACAAATTTTCTCAAAAGCTGACAGTGCGCCTTATAACCCGGTGCGCTTTATATATGGATAAATATTAAGATTCATTTTCATAAAGTATCGGTCTCGCAACTTCGGTAAACAGCCGCCATCTTTTTTCCCCGTAGAAGAAGCACGCGGTGCATGCTGGGATATGTGACGTTTCATTTCCATTTGTGTGTTTATGTAAACACCCCAAAATGGCTCCTATTAAGTGTGTTGTCTGTCTAATTATAAATAATGCAGACGAGGCGTGTTAACTGAGTTCTCAACGTTTACTCACAGCGTGCTCATAACCACATTCTAACTGCCAGCATACAACAACGCTTCTCAGGGCTACCGCGCATGCTCGTCACTATCGTTGCATGCTGGGTAGTGTAGTTGTTATATTTGCTAGCTCATAACAGCACATTAAGAGACACGCTTACGCGCTTAATTCAATACTCGCCGTCATTCCGGGTGGATTGACAAAAGACCTCCAGCCGCTAGATATTGGTGTCAACAGGGCATTCGAAGCTAGACTGCTAACTGCGTGGGAACAGTGGATGACAGAAGGCGAACACACGTGACGTTCACCAAGACAGGGAGACAGGGAGACAGCGCCAGACGACATTTTGGATCCCACATTCGCCCAACTTTTCAATTCGGACAACGAAGGAGAATAATTCGAGGGATTTATGAATGAAGAATAACTTCAGAAAGTGAGCGTTATGTTTATTTTGTGTGTTGTGACATTAACGTTCGAGCAACATTATGTTGCTATTGCTCTGCACTATTTTGAATTTTACTATGTTTGTGATTGCACATTTGCGTACATTTTGGGAGTGAACAGAGTTGTTAGAACGCTGGTTTTTAATATATTATTAAAGTTTGACTGACCTATCTGACTGTTTTTTTGACATTCCTTTAGCGCAGTTAGATGCGGCTTACAACACCGGGCGGCTTATAGGTGGACAAAGTTTTGAAATATGCCGTTCATTGAAGGCGCGGCTTTTAACCCAGGGCGCCTTATGGTGCGGAAAATACGGTACTTTCTCTTTTAACATGTTCTATCTACACTTCTGTTAAAATGTAATAATCATTTATTCTTCTGTTGTTTGATACTTTACATTAGTTTTGGATGATACCACAAATTTGGGTATCAATCGGATACCAAGTAGTTACAGGATCATACATTGGTCATATTCAAAGTCCTCATGTGTTCAGGGACATATTTCTTGAGTTTACAAACATAATATACATTTTAAAAAAACGAAAGAAGATGTTGTGATGCCAAAAAATATTGACGTAATCATAGTAGTATCGACTAGATACGCTCCTGTACTTGGTATCATTACAGTGGATGCTGGGTGTAGATCCGGTGGCGGACCGGTACTTTTCATTAGTTTGGTCAAGAGGAGTGGTCAAAAATTAAACCAGAAGCGTGTGGATGGCTACCAAAAGCGCCTTATTGCAGTGAAACGCGCCAAAGGACATGTAACCAAATATTAACATTGCTGTATGCAATGTTCCCTCTAATTGTTCATGTGTCTGAGCAAACACAAAAACTCCCTGAGCATTCAATGGAGCACACGTGGCAATACCAGCAGCACACCTGTCTCAAACCAATCTTTTATAATAACACTCAAATGAGAGGAGTCATTTTCATGAGATTATTTTGTAATATTAGTGATTTGTCCCACTTGTAATGAAAATAAAAGAAATCTTGTTTTTCATAAGCTATGGATTAGTATTGTACAATATGTCTGGGTGGGGGTCCTGCTTTGGAAATCATTTGTGCCCCTTTCAGAGATCACATTTAGTTGCCCTTAAACATCCTCATGTTGCACAATGAAATGTAAGCATAGGATGAAGTGTGCATTCCTGTAACTTTCTCTAGTAACAGCATTCCATGATTAATATCAATAAATTAACATTAATAATAAATGACAGTAGAAAAAGCACACGTATGACTGAGGAGTCATAGTGTAACTTTGTGTGGCGTTTGAGTTGTCCGACTTTTTGTGTAGCCATAAACGCACCAGTGGCTTAGTGCTATGCGTGTTGGTGACAGATGACAAGTTGGTTTTGCCCTGGTTTGTACGGCAGAAAATTACTAGTTTTTCGAGATAGAAGTTTTTTACTCATGTTTTTGGTGTGGTTATGGCCAAATATAAACAGTATAAACAATAAAGTGATCGATATAATTCCTGGCCTCGAAGCATCTCGATAGACGTTACAATAATTGAACGGTGTTGACGAACACCGTTAGTGCCGCTTGTTGTCACTGTCACTCAGAGTTGCGTTGCAAAATTACACAGAACAAATGTGTTTATTTTGTTTAGAATTCAGATGGGATTTGATTTGGTGCGCGGCATATATTTGCTGTGCGCAGAGGACGCTTGAGCACTGCGCATTTGCACAGGCGCGCACCTTAGAGGGAACGTTGGCTGTATGTATACTTTTGACCCAGCAGATTTGGTCACATTTTCAGTAGACCCATAATAAATTCATAAAAGAACCAAACTTCATGAATGTTTTTTGGACCAACAAGTATGTGCTCCAATCACTCTATCACAAAAAAATAAGACTTGTAGAAATTATTGGAAACTCAAAACAGCCATGACATTATGTTCTTTACAAGTGTATGTAAACTTTTGATCGCGACTGTATATATATTTTTAGTCAAAAGAAACCGAAAAGGATGAGGCATGGTTTGTTGCATGAACAAGGCACTCGCACGCTGGTAAACTGGCAAAACAGGAAGTGGTCAGTGAGCAATGAGAGGGACACACTAAACAGCCAATCGTGTTACAATATCAAATATCACGTTTGGTTGTGAAGAGAAAGTAAAGAAGAGTGCTGCAGAGAGCAAAGAAATTGTCGATTTAAAAAAATAATAATAAAGTCACCTCGACCATATGGCAGTTTTTTTGATTTTTTCAAATGGACCGCAGTCCTTCGCCGCGCTCATCTTTTCTTTTTAACCCTCGTCCGTTCCCTTTTCAGATGTACGGAAACAACAGTTAGGAACTAAAAGTGCAGGACTGTAAAACTTAAATAATTAACAAAAGTAACACATTTGCTAATTTAAAATAATAATTTGATGCAATAATATTTAAATATTCATTACTGCAGTGCATAACAAATACATTTTCATACCGAAATGAGAATAACAGACAAAATTCAATATTAGACAGGCTATGTACCGTATTTTCCGCACTATAAGGCGCACCTAAAAACCACAAATTTTCTCAAAAGCTGACAGTGCGCCTTATAACCCGGTGCGCTTTATATATGGATAAATATTAAGATTCATTTTCATAAAGTTTAGGTCTCGCAACTACGGTAAACAGCCGCCATCTTTTTTCCCCGTAGAAGAAGCGCGCCGTGCATGCTGGGATATGTGACGTTTCATTTCCATTTGTGTGTTTATGTAAAGACCCCAAAATGGCTCCTATTAAGTGTGTTGTCTGTCTAATTATAAATAATGCAGACGAGGCGTGTTAACTGAGTTCTCAACGTTTACTCACAGCGTGCTCATAACCACATTCTAACTCCCAGCATACAACAACGCTTCTCAGGGCTACCGCGCATGCTCGTAACTATCGTTGCATGCTGGGTAGTGTAGTTGTTATATTTGCTAGCTCATAACAGCACATTGAGAGACACGCTTACGCGCTTAATTCAATACTCGCCGTCATTCCGGGTGGATTGACAAAAGACCTCCAGCCGCTAGATATTGGTGTCAACAGGGCATTCGAAGCTAGACTGCTAACTGCGTGGGAACAATGGAGGACAGAAGGCGAACACACCTTCACTAAGACGAGGAGGCAGCGCCAGACGACGCCAACATCTGCCAGTGGATCGTAAATTTGCCCAACTTTTCACTTCGGACACCGAAGACGAAGGATTTATGAATGAAGAATAACTTCAGAAAGTGAGCGCTATGTTTATTTTGTGTGTTGTGACATTAACGTTCGAGCAACATTATGTTGCTATTGCTCTGCACTATTTTGAATTTTACTATGTTTGTGATTGCACATTTGCGTACATTTTGGGAGTGAACAGAGTTGTTAGAACGCTGGTTTTTAATATATTATTAAAGTTTGACTGACCTATCTGACTGTTTTTTTGACATTCCCTTTAGCGCAGCGTAGGCGCGACTTATAGTCCGGGGCGGCTTATTGGTGGACAAAGTTATGAAATATGCCATTCATTGAAGGTGCGGCTAATAATCCGGTGCGCCTTATAGTGCGGAAAATACGGTACCGTATTTTCCGCACTATAAGGCGCACCGGATTATAAGGCGCACCTTCAATGAATGGCCTATTTTAAAACTTTGTTCATATATAAGGCGCACCACATTATAAGGCGCATAGAATAGACGCTACAGTAGAGGCTGGGGTTACATTATGCATCCCATAGTTGCGAGACCTGTTGTGGCTCAATATTGGTCCATATATAAGGCGCACCGGATTATAAGGCGCACTGTCAGCTTTTGAGAAAATTGGAGGTTTTTAGGTGCACCTTACAGTGCGGAAAATACGGTAACTCTCTGCCAGTAAACCTGCAAAAAAAACATTTTTTTCAATTTACACTATTTTGATACACTTTATCAAGCATTTCTTACATATTCCTTATTTTTACACCTTGATCTAATCAGGTTATTGTGTTTGTGGGGATTTTTAGAATTTCGTTTACATTGTTTGAGTGTTTTCCATGGTTGTGTTGACATTTTCTTTCCTTTCTGCTTTGATAGCTGAGGGGGTTATAATCGGAGGAAGGTTACATTTGAAATAAAGAATGTTAACATTTGTAAAATTTTTCTCATGGTCCATATTTTCCATAGGTCATACAAATATCAATAATTAGCAATATCGACCAATATAAAAAAACGTATATTGTGATACAGTTTTCAGCCGTATCGCCCAGCCCTAAGCTACATGCTATAGCGTTGGTGTAAAGTAGGGGTGATCGATCCAGATGTCGGTACTATTGATACTTAGTATAGTATCAGTATACAAACAATACTAAAGTGATTTGGTTGATATTTTTCTTATTGTTATTACAAAATATTTTTGGTCATTTTTGTATTGTTTACTCTACAGAGATAATAAGTAAGTCTCAGATACAGGAAGGCTTTGACCGCAAAATCCAAAATATTTACCGTATTTTTCGGACTATAAGTCGCAGTTTTTTTCATAGTTTGGCCGGGCTCCAGTGCAACTTTCCTTTTATACTATGCATTTTCGGCAGGTGCGACTTATACTCCGGTGCGATTTATACTCCGAAAAATACGGTAAATGGGAGCCAATAGTAGTTTTTGTTTTTGTTTAGCTATTGTGCACTTAACGTTTTATTTTGTTAAAATAATTGTTCGTAACATTCTATTAGGGCTGGACAATTAATCGCATTTTGGTTTAGATTTTTTTTTGCTTCTCACAATTATGAAAATATAATAATCGAGAAAAAAAAAGATGAATGGGCATGCAAATTCCGTAGTTTGTAACGGTAACATTGATGTGCAGTGAAGGAGTGAAAAAAAGACCACGTCTACTAGAAGTTTGAAATGTCACCATGGTTGCCAATTTTATGCCTAATCAATAATCACTAAACTCAACAAAAAAAAGTATGTCAATATGATTTCCTCGTTTACGTAACATTGGAAGAAGTCACATAGTTGGACGAAACCCGCTGTTAAATGCGGAATATCATGGAAATTGACATGCATGTGAGTGAAATTGTGTTATTCAACAACAGCACAGCACAATTCCCCCTTCACAATAAAAGCGTGGTTCGCCACATCCGATATGACTGCACTGACAAAATAAAAGTTTCAAAAAAGTACCTTACACAACCATAATAACTTACTGATACATTTACACAATTCTTATGCTTTCACCTTAAATACTAGTCAAAATTGTCTAAAGATGTATTGCACCAAATAATGTGAGGATTTTTGCATTTAATTAACAAACATTTTATTTGACACAAAAAGCACACATTTGATGGTGGTAGAATAAGTATAAAAGCTATAAAAAAAAACGAAATAAAAAAAATTAAATGCAAAAACGTGATTTTATTTTTTATATTATATATATATTATATTATTATTTTAATGATTTGTTATTGCTATGATTATTATTTAACTTGTGGTTTAATTGTTACTGAATTATTTCATTTTTTTAAAAACTATATTTAAATGATGAATAATCGTGTAATTAATCGTGATTACAAAATCAATCAAAATATTAGTGAATATTATTTTTGCCATAATCGACCAGCCCTACATTCAATACCACAGAAATTAATATTTAACAATACTAGCAAATTCTGAATGTAATAAGATAATGTAAGCTTTCTAAAAATCTGTTATTACTTTAGTTACTTGGTATGAAACATTTTCAGTTCTCTAATTTATTTTCAACCGACCGGATTGGATTTGAGGCCAAAAAAAATCGGATCGGAAGCCAAAAATGTCTATTGGGAAATTCCTAGAGATAAACATTGGCTAACGGTGGCCTAGAGAAGGGGACTAAGTCTACCATCCAATGTTCTGACTTCAGAGGCGGTGCACTGTGTGAAACTGCACAAAGTCACCGCAATATTCTGCTTTCGTTAGGTTCTGTGTAAAAGTCACAGGATTTACTGTTATGGCCCTTTTGCAGGATCTCTGTGTGAAAAACGGACGTTCTGCGCTCCTGTTTCTATACAATTGTTGTCTTTGGAATAAGTAGGAAACAATGCCCTTGAGTCCATCAAAGACTAAATGTTTCCTCTCTTCTATGCCAGGGGTCATTACAAATCTATCTAAAGAGCAAGAATGGCCCTATAGAGGTGTACCTGTGTCCGGAGGAGGGCCTTGAAGACGCCAGTCCTGTCAAGTGCTCGGTCACACCCGAAAAGCCGTTGACGACGCCAGTGCAGCCCTTAGACCTCTGCATCAAAGAAGAACCTGTCGAAGGTTAGCAGAAGAAAAAAGCTGGGTTGAAGCCGTTTGGCGCCACCTGCTGGTTTACAAGTATACATTCCCGGACCCTGCACAATGAGACATTTCTTATAATTGGGGGTTATTCCAAAAAGAAAAATATACAAGCAACAATATTTAACGCTAAGGAGCCTTGATTTAGATATGTTTTGTTTGTTTTTGAACTCCCTACAGAAAATTGCTCGACACCAGCCCCAGCTTCTTCCTCTTCTTCCCCCTCCACCACCGCGGCACCGGGCTCTTCTCTGCTGGATGTGGAGGGTCTTCTGGGTCTGCCCCCCAGCCTGCTCCAGATCACCGAGGACCAGCTGCCCGGCACGTCCTTTACGGCCGACCCCAACACCCCCTTTGTTAGCTTCTCCCCGCATTTGGACCACAGCTACCTGTGGAGCCTGGAGGACGGCGAGGGAGTGTCCGACTTCTTCGACACGTACGACCTCAACGATCTCTTGTAAGAGGTGATGGGACATTTAGGAAGTACACACTATGATGCTCGTTTTAATGCCGCTGTGAGTTGTTTTACCCCCCCCCCCCCCCCCCCCCCCCACATCTTCATAGGATTTGGCTGCAAATCCCCCTAGGAAACAAAATCAACTGGTCATAGGAGTGATGACATAGGGCAGACCGTGTTTATAGTGCGTTGAACTCAGGAATTATGTCTTTGCCAATAGGGGGCAGCATTCTACTGGCAGCTTTAAAAGCCATGGCCGTGCAGCTTTTACAGGTTTAAACCAATCACTGGAAGGAAGTAAACTCCAAGCCATACCAGCACTGAGCACACAACACGTGCCACCTGCGGTAGTTTATTAACTACGTGAAGTTATTTCAGTCTGTTGTCATTTTGACCAGCGTTCAGGACCGTGCGAGTCCTCGCCGAACAAGCCGTGACCCAGCAAAGGATCACTTACCCTTTGGAATCCTTGATTTCAAATCACAGTGGTAGTTTAATAATTGCTTTAAATGATTTAGTAATGCACAATTACTATTGTATTGTATTTCTGAAATTGTCGTGTTATGTTTGTTTGTTTGTTCCCCTTTTGCCACATGTGGGGTTAGTTCAACTTTTAAAAGAAACCATTTGAGCTGTTCAGAGTTATCCCGAGACGTTGTCACACCTGGGAAACGGAAAGTTGATGACGTGATTGATATTCAATGGGCTTCCCCCCCCCCCTCAGCTGTTGGAGATAAGCTAACAGTCCTGTCCTAACATAAAAACTTGAAAGTTTGGGTGTGAGTTTGACAGCATGAGTTCATAGATTTTATAGGTGTGTGTGTGTGTGTGTGTGTGCGTGTGTTTTACTGTTTAACTTTTTTATCATTTAGATTTGGAAATGTGAATTCATATAGTTATTTGAGTAAGCATTGTTTGGTTTTTCTTTTGGTATTTGTACATAAGTGATTTTGTATTTATATTATTTTTGCTGATTTGTTTTCATACAAGACTTTTTTTTTGTATGACCTGCAGCACTTAATATTTTTGTAATATTGTGTTTTGAAACTTTTAAATAAACACAGAAACCATGCATTACACATGCAAACCGACTGTAACACTTTTTTGTTAAGCTTTTGATGTCATTGGTATAACTCAGTGGCGGACCGTGCGTTTCCCACCTAGGCCTTCAGTGATGTCCAACTTCAATAAGTACCTCTCAAAATACCATAATTGATGTCACCACGTGACCATTGCTGGAGAAATACTATACAGGAACACATTTACGCACTACTGGAATATTGGAATCACATTGTGACAGTCTCTCGCTGTCGGGGTTCCATGGACCACCAAGGACTGACATGACGGCAAGCAGTTTGTGACTTCGTTTATTTTTCAATAGTTTTTATTGTCATTCAAATTTGAACTTTACAGCACAGATAAGAACGAAATTTCGTTACATCAGCTCATGGTAGTGCAGGATAAAAAAAGCAATAAGGTGCATATATAAATAAATAATATATAAATATATATATAAAATGAATAAATATATATAAATAAATAGATTACTGTACAGATAAATATATTGCACTTTTTCACATGCGTTTATGGATGTATGTTATGATGTCTTTATTATTCCAGCGAGTTAATCCATTTTGGGGGGAGTTGAGGGGATAATTTAATCATGATGCGTTCAAGAGTCTTACGGCCTGAGGGAAGAAGCTGTTACAGAACCTGGAGGTTCCGCTTCGGAGGCTGCGGAACCTCCGACAGCTCCTTCCTCTTCCACTGCTCGCTCTTCCGGTCGCTTTTCAGCCTCCCGCGTCGTCGTCTGTCCCTCGCTCTCTGTTGATTTCGCGCTGCATGTGCTCGCGTCTCTCCAGCTCCTTCTGCCCCGTCGTTCTCGGCTGCCGCCCTTTTACACACTGGGAGGGGATTACACAATTGTGCGCAGCCGGGCGATCCACGCACCTGATGTTTATTACGGCAACGAACCCGGCGCGCCCCGCCTCGCCGCTGGCCCGCCGGCCACGCCTCCTTGCCGCCATCTCGGGGTCGGCCCCGGCATGCCCCGCCTCGCTATTGGTCTGCCGGCCTCGCCTCCCCACACACATCAACAGTAGGGATGTCCGATAAAATCGGCCTGCCGATATTATCGGCCGATAAATGCGTTAAAATGTCATATCGGAAATTATCGGTATCGTTTTTTTCATTATCCGTATCGTTTTTGTTGTTGTTGTTTTTTGTTTTTTTTATTAAATCAACATAAAAAACACAAGATACACTTTCAGTTAGTGCACCAACCCAAAAAACCTCCCTCTCCCATTTACACTCATTCACACAAAAGGGTTGTTTCTTTCTGTTATTAATTGTAAGTGTATCTTGTGTTTTTTATGTTGATTTAATAAAAATTAAAAAAAAGCGTTAAAATGTCATATTGGAAATGATCGGTATTGGGTTTTTTTTATCGGTATCGTTTTTTTAAATTTTTTAATTTTTATTTTTTTTATTAAATCAATATAAAAAACACAAGATACACTTTCAGTTAGTGCACCAACCCAAAAAACCTCCCTCTCCCATTTACACTCATTCACACAAAAGGGTTGTTTCTTTCTGTTATTAATTGTAAGTGTATCTTGTGTTTTTTATGTTGATTTAATAAAAATAAAAAAAAAGCGTTAAAATGTCATATTGGAAATTATCGGTATTGGGTTTTTTTTATCGGTATCGTTTTTTTAAAAAATTTTTTTTTAATTTTTTTTATTAAATCAATATAAAAAACACAAGATACACTTACAATTAGTGCACCAACCCAAACCCCCCCCCCCCCCCCCCCCCCCATTCATACTCATTCACACAAAAGGGTTGTTTCTTTCTGTTATCAATATTCTGGTTCCTACATTATACATCAATATATATCAATACAGTCTGCAAGGGATACAGTCCGTAAGCACACATGATTGTGCCTGCTGCTGGTCCACTAATAGTACTAACCTTTAACAGTTAATTTGACTAATTTTCATTAATTACTAGTTTCTATGTAACTGTTTATATTGTTTTACTTTTTTTTTTTTAATCAAGAAAATGTTTTTAATTTATCTTATTTTATAAAAAAAAATGTAAAAAGTACCTTATCTTCACCATACCTGGTTGTCCAAATTAGGCATAATAATGTGTTAATTCCACGACTGCATATATCTGTTGATATTGGTAATTAAAGAGTTGGACAATATCGGAATATCGGATATCCCTAATCAACAGTGTACAAAACAGGTTATTTTCTGGCCCATTTAATTAAAACGCATCAGCAATTAAAACATATCTTATGTGGTACTGTCAAAATTAAAATGGCAAAAAAACATTAAAATTGAAAAAAATTAAATATTTGAACTCACAATTTGTAGAACCTATTCGACGCCGTATAAGCCAGTGGTACCCCTCGTCGTCGGCTTATTCGAGTGGAAATGGCTAGCATTTCCCCATTTCATCGCCAGAACAGCTGAGCTAGCTTCCGGGGTTGGCCGACATCGTCTCACAAGATGTAGTTTCTCTTTAAATATCCTTCTTCAAAATGACCTTGCAAATATATATCTGTCACCTAATCAAAGTTTTGTTCTCCTTCTCTGCTATCCCGGTCTGGCTATACGGCGCAACACTTTCCGCTTCCTGCTAAATTGAAACTTGTGAATGGATACTCACTTTGGAATGACAAGTGAGTATCCAATCACAGTCTCGTTAACATCAGGCTACCTAGATAGGCTATTGTCAACAACTTGCGATCTGATTGGCTATCGCAACTATCTCTCAACTCTATGTGTTCTCAAATTCATCCGCTAACGGTCCCGATGAGTATCCAATCCCAGGACGCGGAAATGTCACGTTCAACGTGAGGCCATCTTGAAGGCCTTACCGACAACAACTCGTGATCTGATTGGCTGTCGCAACTGTCTATCAACTGTATGTCCCCGATCGCTTACAGTGCACGAACGTCCGCGTTGTTGATTCTGAAGGTCTCGGGCAGATTTGGTACAGCATGGCAACAAACTAGCTGAATTCTGATTGGATACAAACTCTAACCTAAAAACATAAGCATAATATGACATGAAGATAATATGAATAATTTTAGATATTTAGGGAAAGTAAATGAAAAAATAATTGTATCTGTAATTATGATCATGATTTCTGGTTATGTTAGGCCAGCCGAGAACGCCTTTGCTGGCCCTGACAGCACACCATTGGTCTAACTACGCTCACTGGCTCCAACATTAGGTACACAAAATCTACAGCCTCAATTGTAAACAACGTCAAATTATTACCAAATGTTGTGGCTTGTGGGTTTATCCGCTCTTCTTTGTTTATTCTTGTGGTCATTACGTGCCTCTTGTAGAGTTATGGTTGACCCAAAACCACAGCAAAAATCATACTCCTCTATGATGACATATTAATGATATCCATTTCAACATGGGCAGCACGGTGGCAGAGGGGTTAGTGCATCTGCCTCACAATACGAAGGTCCTGGATTCGATTCTGCGCTCGGGATCTTTCTGTGTGGAGTTTGCATGTTCTCCCCGTGACCAAAGACATGCACCTGGGGATAAGTTGATTGGCATTACTAAATTGGTCCTAGTGTGTGAATGTGAGTATGAATGTTGTCTGTCTATCTGTGTTGGCCCTGTGATGAGGTGGCGACTTGTCCAGGGTGTACCCCGCCTTCCGCCCGAATGCAGCTGAGATCGGCTCCAGCGACCCCCGCCACCCCAAAAGGGACAAGCGGTAGAAAATGGATGGATGGATGGATGGCATTTCAACATGGGACAAGACTAGCGATCACCTTCACTGGATTCAAATACATTTTAATTACCTGATTGGCTGCGAGACATCACATGGTATTATAGGTTTTTGTATTGAAGCGTGTGTTCCAAGTGGCCTAGTGGTTAGAGCAGTGTTTTTCAACCACTGTGCCGCGGCACACTAGTGTGCCGTGAGATACAGTCTGGTGTGCCGTGGGAGATTACCTAATTTCACCTATTTGGGTGAAAAATATTTTGAGCAAACCAGTAATTATAGTCTGCAAATGATGTGTTGTTGTTGAGTGTCGGTGCTGTCTAGAGCTCGGCAGAGTAACCGTGTAATACTCTTCCATATCAGTAGGTGGCAGCCGGTGCTAATTGCTTTGTAGATGTCGGAAACAGCGGGAGGCATTGTGCAGGTAAAATTGTGTCTAATGCTTAAACCAAAGGTGAGTGCCGCTAAGAAAAGGCAATGAAGCTTAGGGAAGGCTATGCAGAACGAAACTTAGACTGAACTGGCTACAAAGTAAACAAAATCAGAATGCTGGACGACAGCAAAGACTTACTGCGGAGCAAAGACGGCGTCCACAGTGTACATCCGAACATGATGTGACAATCGACAATTTCCCCACAAAGAAGGATAAAAACAACTGAAATAATCTTGATTGCTCAAACAAAGTAGATGCGGGAAATTTCGCTCAAAGGAAGACATGAAACTGCTACAGGAAAATACCAAAAAATGAGAAAAAGCCACCAAAATAGGAGCGCTAAACAAGAACTAAAACACTACACACAGGAAAACAGCAAAAAGTCAAAATAAGTCAGGGTGTGATGTGACAGGTGGTGACAGTACACCTACTTTGAGACAAGAGCTATAGTGATGCATGCTTGGTTATGCTTTAAAGTCATATCCAACAATTGCGACAACAAATTTTCACTGTCAACTGAGTTTAGTTTTTTAATGATTTCTGCTTCTTGTGTGCCTCCGCATTTTTTCAACGCAAAAAATGTGCCTTGGCTCCAAAAAGGTTGAAAAACACGGGGTTAGAGTGTCCTGTAGGTTGTGAGTTCAAACCCCGGCCGAGTCATACCAAAGACTATAAAAAAAATGGGACCCATTACCTTCCCGCTTGGCACTCAGCATAAAGGGTTGGAATTGGGGGTTGATACACCAAAAATTATTCCCGGGCGCGGCCACCGCTGCTGCTCACCGCTCCCCTCACCTCCCAGGGGGTGTTCAATGGTGATGGGTCAAATGCAGAGAATAATTTCGCCACACCTAGTGTGTGTGTGTGTGTGTGTGACTATCATTGGTACTTTAACTTTAGTATACTCTTCTTTTAAAAGGCTACTTTTGATGCTGAGTACATCTATATATTTCCTTTTTGTGTAGTGTTTATGTCGCCAGGGCCATTGATCTAACGAGAAGTGACATTGTCCTGCGTGGAGAGAAAAGGTGGACATGAAGCGCGACAGTGACCGAGGCTGAACTATTAACCCACTCTGGCAGATGGACAATGGGCACGCATCATTCTTTGTGACTTAGTTGCTTTGGAAACAAGCGGACAAAGGGGGTCCAGGGCATCCAGAAGGTCAAAGTTCTGTGGGTCACCGGAGCGTTGTAGCAGGAAAGATTAGATCACAGACTTAGGAGTATGTTTAAGTACACGAGAATGTATAAATGATAGGCGTTTGTTTTTCCTTCATGCTCGTATATCATCCTGACAGCAGAGTCGATTATTCGTAAAACAACATTCATTTCAACTGCATTCCTGTTTCGTGGATAACGATGTCAGGAATAGAGTTGTCACGTCTGAATAGACTTAGACTTAATTTTATCGTCATTCAAATTTGAACTTTACAGTACAGATAAGAACAACATTTTGTTGCATCAGCTCGTTGTAGTGCAGGATAAAAGAGCAATAAGGTGCAGATATAAATAAATAGATTACTGTACAGATAAAATATATTGCCCTTTTGCATATGCATCCATGTTTATGGATGTATGTTATATTGTCTTTATATTCCAGCCAGTTAATGCGTTTTTGGGGGGGGGAATTGAGGGGATTATTATGTCTCTCAGTCTCCATTCTAATTCATCCCAAAGGTGTTCTATCGGGTTCAGGTCAGGACTCTGTGCAGGCCAGTCAAGTTCATCCACACCAGACTCTGTCATCCATGTCTTTTATGGACCTTTCTTTGTGCACTGGTGCACAGTCATGTTGGAAGAGGAAGGGGCCCGCTTCAAACGGTTCCCACAAGGTTGGGAGCATGGAATTGTCCAAAATATGTTGGTATCCTGGAGCGTTCAAAGTTCCTTTCACTGGAACTAAAGCGCCAAGGCCAACTCCTGCAAAAACAACCCCACACCATAATTCCTCCGCTGACCTCTTTCTGTCAGTTTACGTGACCTACCACTTTGTGGCTGAGTTGCTGTTGTTCCCAAACTCTTCCATTTTCTTATAATAAAGCCAACAGTTGACTTTGGAATATTTAGGAAATTTCACGAATGGATTTGTTGCACAGGTGGCATCCTATGACAGTTCCACGCTGGAAATCACTGAGCTCCTGAAAGCGGTCCATTCTTTCACAAATGTTTGTAGAAACAGTTTTCATGCCTAAGTGCTTGATTTTATACACCAGTGGCCGGGCCAAGTGATTAGGACACCTGATTCTGATCATTTGGATGGGTGGCCAAATACTTTTGGCAATATAGTGTATTATTGATGAACACGTATGTAGTATAAAATCCATACTTGCAAACCTTGAGACCTCCGATTTCGCGCGGTGGGGGATGCGGGGGGCGTGGTTAAGAGGGGAGGAGTATATTTACAGCTAGAATTCACCAAGTCAAGTATTTCAGACATATATATATATATATATATAAGAAATACTTGACTTTCAGTGAATTCTAGCTATATATATATATATATATATATCCATCCATCCATCCATCTTCTTCCGCTTATCCGAGGTCGGGTCGCGGGGGCAGCAGCCTAAGCAGGGAAGCCCAGACTTCCCTCTCCCCAGCCACTTCGTCCAGCTCCTCCCGGGGGATCCCGAGGCGTTCCCAGGCCAGCCGGGAGACATAGTCTTCCCAACGTGTCCTGGGTCTTCCCCGTGGTCTCCTACCGGTCAGACATGCCCTAAACACCTCCTTAGGGAGGCGCTCGGGTGGCATCCTGACCAGATGCCCGAACCACCTCATCTGGCTCCTCTCGATGTGGAGGAGCAGCGGCTTTACTTTGAGCTCCCCCCGGATGACAGAGCTTCTCACCCTATCTCTAAGGGAGAGCCCCGCCACCCGGCGGAGGAAACTCATTTCGGCCGCTTGTACCCGTGATCTTGTCCTTTCGGTCATAACCCAAAGCTCATGACCATAGGTGAGGATGGGAACGTAGATCGACCGGTAAATTGAGAGCTTTGCCTTCCGGCTCAGCTCCTTCTTCACCACAACGAATCGATACAGCGTCCGCATTACTGAAGACGCCGCACCGATCCGCCTGTCGATCTCACGATCCACTCTTCCCTCACTCGTGAACAAGACTCCGAGGTACTTGAACTCCTCCACTTGGGGCATATATATATATATATATATATATATATATATATATATATATATATATATATATATATATATATATATTTATTTTATTATATATATTTATATAAATAAAATAAATACTTGAATTTCAGTGTTCATTTATTTACACATATACACACAAACATAACACGCATCTACTCATTGTTGAGTTAAGGGTTGAATTGTCCATCCTTGTTCTATTCTCTGTCACTATTTTTCTAACCATGCTGAACACCTGTGGCACGCACAAAAGTGCTTTCATCAAATGCACTAGAGTCTGGAATCTTCCATCTCTCCCTAGCATGGCCCAAAACCGGTCAATCTTTGCTTCCTGAAGAAGATCTTCACTGCCAACACTTGGTAGTCCACTACTTCTTCCCGGAGGCTATCCAGGTCCAATCGCAGCTGCAGCTTGGAACGTACAAGCGTATTTCTTCATCTTACTCGTCGTCGGCGTCGCCACGGCTGTATCTTCCTCGTTCTTCTGCTTCGTCTCCTTGTTGTGTGCGCAGTTGTGCACTACACTCTCTAAAAGCCGTAGATGTTATTGTCACATATGCATGTACAGTAGATGGCAGTATTGTCCTGTTTAAGAGTGTCACAACATTGCTGTTTACGGCAGACGAACTGCTTTACGGTAGACAAAAACGTGACTGCTGTTGTTGTGTTGTTACCGCGCTGGGAGGACGTTAATGAAACTGCCTAACAATAAACCCACATAAGAAACCAAGAACTCGCCCTCGATCATTCTACAGTTATAACGTGATTGGGCAGGCACGCTGTTTATATTGTGGGAAAGCGGACGTGAAAACAGGCTGTCCTCACTCAGGTTTGCATGGAGCTGGAGGGGGCGTGGCCTACAGCTCCGCCTGAATTTCGGGAGATTTTCGGGAGAAAATTTGTCCCGGGAGGTTTTCGGGAGAGGCGCTGAATTTCAGGAGTCTCCCGGAAAATCCGGGAGTGTTGGCAAGTATGATAAAATCTGTGTCATAGGCATACAATCTTTTAGCAAGTTAGACTTGCCATTCTTAGTGAGAGATCGCACGTTAGTCCAAGGCCTGGGTTGACTTTTTAAAATTTCGCCATTGACCTATTTTATTCTCTGCTGAGTCAGTCGGTTGCAGACATTTGGAAAACACACTCGGTGAGAGATTGCTTTTAGGAGACGTCCAGGTGCAGTGGACAAAATGGAATGCTGTGTTTTACAATGATTCAGGCCTGTTCTCCGTCTCCACTTTCTCCCATTCCCACTCATCCATGTCGACCAGAAAGAGGGGCTACTTTACCGTAATCCTGAGCCTCCTGCCTTGACGGGGCTAGTAAATTGATAGCAGGACCTGGCCGGGCTGAGTCAACCAGGAGGAATGGAGAACATTGAGGGTGGTGAGGTGCGAGGGGGGGTGTTTCGGAGGGGGCTGCTGGGAAGTAGCGAGGAAGTCCGGTACGGGAAGACGCCCTGGCGACGTCACTCCTCTGCTTCCATATAACATTTGGCAAGGCTTACTTTTTGGCAACCACAGTAGGAAGCGCATAAGGCGGAGCCTAATTACAGGCAGCGTGGCAAAAAGAGTTCTGGCTCTTCCTCCGCTTGCAATCTCCCCTGTGTCTTAGTACATGGCCCGAGTAGACCGGTTTGTTTGGTTTCTACAAAAGCTGGAAGGCTGGCAGCCACACAAAAGCAGGGCCTCTTTTACAAGGGGCCCGCAAAGACACTGAAGGGGGGTATTGTTGGGATGCTGCAAGACTGCATGACATCAGCCCAGACAGGAATCATGTACGCGGAATACATAATGCAAGCATGGGCGCCTCTCTGAATTGATTAACTAACCAAGGGGCTGGACTCTAAACCAGGGGGGTCAAACTCATTTTTTATTAAGGGCCACATCGCAACTATGTCTGTGCTCAGAAGACCACATCTAACAGTGAATATATATGAATATAAACATATAATGGCCTTGTGACACAATTTACAAAAACAACTGTTTATGATTATTATATTTTTTACGGCTTGATGGATACCAAGATGAAAAGGCGATATTTTTGGTAACCCAAAATGCTGGGAACATTAGAGGCCTACTGAAACCCACTACTACCGACCACGCAGTCTGATAGTTTATATATCAATGATGAAACCTTAACATTGCAACACATGCAATTTTAAATTTCGCGCGAAATATCCTGCTGAAAACGTCTCGGTATGATGACGCCGGCGCGTGACGTCACGGATTGTAAACATTTTGGGACAGCATGGTGGCCAGCTATTAAGTCGTCTGTTTTCATCGCAAAATTCCACAGTTTTCTGGACACCTGTGTTGGTGAATCTTTTGCAATTTGTTCAATGAACAATGGAGACAGCAAAGAAGAAAGCTGTAGGTGGGAAGCGGTGTATTGCGGGCGGCAGCAGCAACACAAACACAGCCGGTGTTTCATTGTTTACATTCCCGAAAGATGACAGTCAAGCTTTACCATTGGCCTGTGGAGAACTGGGACAACAGAGACTCTTACCAGGAGGACTTTGAGTTGGATACGCAGACACGGTACCGTGAGTACGCATGCAGCTGCGGCTTCCAAACATTTGATCGCTTGCCCGTACGTGCGTGGCCGCTATGTGCATGTCACGGACGTAACTTAGGGGACTTTGGGGAAATATATGTGCTGTATGGACTTTGGGGAGGTGAACGGTACTTTGGGCTGTGGGATTGAGTGTGTTGTGCAGGTGTTTGAGTTGTATTGGCGGGTTATATGGACGGGAGGGAGGAGGTGTTTGTTATGCGGGATTAATTTGTGGCATATTAAATATAAGCCTGGTTGTGTCGTGGCTAATAGAGTATATATATGTCTTGTTTTTATTTACTGTTTTAGTCATTCCCAGCTGAATATCAGGTCCCACCCGCCTCTCACAGCATCTTCCCTATCTGAATCGCTCCCACTGCCCTCTAGTCCTTCACTCTCACTTTCCTCATCCCCAAATCTTTCATCCTCGCTCAAATTAATGGGGAAATCGGCGCTTTCTCGGTCAGAATCGCTCTCGCTGCTGGTGGCCATGATTGTAAACAATGTGCGGATGTGAGGAGCTCCACAACCTGTGACGTCACGCTACTCGTCTGCTACTTCCAGTACAGGCAAGGCTTTTTTATCAGCGACCAAAAGTTGCGAACTTTATCGTCAATGTTCTCTACTAAATCCTTTCAGCAAAAATATGGCAATATCGCGAAATTATCAAGTATGACACATAGAATGGACCTGCTATCCCCGTTTAAATAAGAAAATCGCATTTCAGTAGGCCTTTAGAGTGTGCTAAAGTGTAAAACATATGCAACATTTTTCTGTCCAAATTGAAAGAACAAATTCATTTAGCCAGAAAGTGCTTTTTTATTATCAGCCATTCGCAGACCACATATATGATCAGAATCAGAATCAGAAATACTTTATTAATCCCCGAGGGGAAATTAAGATTTTCAGCACAATCCCATTCAAGAGCAGACAAACATTAGAGGGAGACAGAACAGGATCGCTGGCGGGTCTGCCAACTTCCGGCGCCCCTTACAAAAAAGGTTAGAAATAGGTAAACACTGGGGGGGGATTCAGTCTAAGCCTGGGCCGCTGGAGAGGGGGTCCAGACTGTGTCCAGGGAAAAAACCCAAAAACAAACATTAAAAAAACTCATAGCCATAGCACACAAATATGTCTGTAATAGGGAAATATCAACGAACACTCAGGACATGCCACAAAAGTAAAACAACAACAAAAACCCAAAGCATATACTCTGTGGTGGCCTCTGAGGTGTTCCACACCATCATCTGCTGGTGTGGGGGGAGCATGGCCAGAGACAGGAGCAGACCCAACAAAGCAACCAAGAGAGCCAACTCCACCCTCGGCCGCCCGCCAACTCTCGGCCAGTGTCCAGTCCGCATGGATGGTCTCAGGAGACCGAGGTGTCTGATACATGCTCAGTCAGCCAAGACATTGAAGCTTGACCGTCCCGGTGCTCAGCGCCAGCTCCGCAGCCCTGTCTCTTCATCCGCATCTCCTCCAGTCTCTCCAAATGGACTCTGGTGTGGCAGAGACCCAGCAGCTGGTCTCGGACCAGTGACGTGCAGTCAGGGGAGGCAGGTGAGGCGGGGGGCCTAACGTGCCATCATGGGAAAAAAAAAAATGGAAAAAGAAAGAAAAAAAATTAAATTGTTATATGTATCCAGTGATTATACTATAAAGTTATTTTCCATTTAACTTCACCAGTTTTAGATTATTTTTTATTCAAAATCGCTGAATTTTCACATTTTCTGTTCAAATACTGAGAAGAGACTTGTGGTGATCAGCAGCCAGTTGAGCCTCACCATGGATTGCGCAATGACTCGGCTAACTGCTGGCCTGCTGTGCAGTGAGACCGTATTGCTATATGAATTGTATTATACATTTCCATAGTTTAGTTAGCTGAGGTATATAATGTACAGTGTATTTTGTCAACAACTCTATGTGTGTAACGTATTTCTTGTGCTGAGCAATCATAAAACGGCTGCGAAGACGCACTGGCTGAGGCTCGTAATAATCCCGCCTCCTGGTGGTAGAGGGCGCTGGTGATCCCAGGGACCATTTTTGGGACTACTCGGCTGCAGAATAAGTGACAACAAGCAGCAACAGTTAGCGATCGTTTATTTTTTCCTCACGCCTGGACTTTTAACATGGAGGATTACATATCTAAAATAAAGCAGTTTTCTAAACTGGACTTTCAATCGAAGCAGGAGGTAATAATTAAAGGAAGATCTCCGTCGAGACAGAGAGACTTTTAAAACTGAAGAAGACTTCTATAAACAAGTTATCAATGCTTTTGTTCAGAAGCGGCGCATGGACTTCATTTATAAGTAAAGGTAAGACCATAATAACGTTTTTTTTATTAAATGTGCTTTTTTGTGTGCTACTGTTTGTATGTGTAAAGTTAAAGTTAAGTTAAAGTACCAATGATTGTCACACACACACTAGGTGTGGTGAAATGTGTCCTCTGCATTTGACCCATCCCCTTGATCACCCCCTGGGAGGTTAGGGGAGCAGTGGGCAGCAGCGGCGCCGCGCCCGGGAATCCTTTTTGGTGATTTAACCCCCAATTCCAACCCTTGATGCTGAGTGCCAAGCAGGGAAGAATGCTGGTATGAGCTTTTAAACATAACCCGTTAACTGCTGCCAATCAAATGGTGAATAAGATACTCT
This sequence comes from Nerophis lumbriciformis, assembly GCF_033978685.3. NCBI lineage: Eukaryota > Metazoa > Chordata > Actinopteri > Syngnathiformes > Syngnathidae > Nerophis > Nerophis lumbriciformis. The sequence continues at coordinate 8,334,646 of NC_084555.2, read as the reverse complement.
TTAGGGTTCATATGTTTGTAAATCTGACTGTGATGAAGTCAGTGCCTCACCAGCCATGAACCTCACCGCACGTCACTGTGGTCTCCATAGCCAAAAGGTGGGCCACATAAATAACGTGGCCTAGTGGTTAGAGTGTCTGCCCTGAGATCGGTAGGTTGTGAGTTAAAATCCTGGCCAAGTCATACCAAAGACTATAAAAATGGGACCCATTACCTCCCTGCTTGGCACTCAGCATCAAGGGTTGGAATTGGGGGTTAAATCACCAAAAAATTATTCCCGGGCGCGGCCACCGCTGCTGCTCACTGCTCCCCTCAACTCCCAGGGAGTGAAGAAGGGTATGGGTCAAATGCAGAGGACAAATTTCACCACACCTAGTGTGTGTGTGACTATCGTTGGTACTTTAACTTAACTTTAACTTTAACATAAAAGCATGTGGCTATTTACATTGTAGATTGTCACTGAAGGCATCAAAACCATGACACCTATGAAGTGAAACCCCTTTCAGGTGACTACCTCTTTAAGCTCATCGAGAGAATGCCAAGAGTGCGCAGAGCAGTAATCAGAGGAAAGGGTGGCTATTTTGAAGAAACTGGAATATAAAACATGGGTAACACTTTGGCATGGGGAACACATATTCACCATTAATTAGTTGCTTATTAACATGCAAATTAGTAACATATTGGCTCTTAATTAGTCATTATTAAGTACTTATTAATGCCTTATTCTGCATGGCCTTATTATACAACCAGTAAGCCATTAACTAAGAGTATAACCTCAGAATTATTGCTTATTAGTAACCCTAACCTCAACCCTTATATGTTCCCCTAGTGTCCAAATAACTCTAATTTAAGTCTTTGTTACTTTAATAAGCAACTAATTAATGGTAAAAAAAAATGTTCCCCATACTAAAGTGTTCCCAAAACATGTTTTCAGTTATTTCACCTTATTTTGTTAAGTACATAACTCCACATGTGTTCATCCATAGTTTTGATGCCTTCAGTGACAATCTACAATGTAAATAGTCATGAAAATAAAGAAAACCCATTGAATGAAAAGGTGTGTCCAAACTTTTGGTCTGTACTGAATATATATATATATATATATATATATATATATATATATATATATATATATATATATATATATATATATATATATATATATATATATATATATATATATATATATATATACTGTAGATATATATGAGGTCTCTTGTTGTCCCATTGGGTTGAGTTTTTTTCTTGCCCTGATGTGGGATCAGAGTCATTGTGGTTTGTGCAGCCCTTTGAGGCATTTGTGATTAAGGGCTACATAAATAAACTTTGATTGATTCTTTCATTGATATATGGTCATGTGTTCTTCCCATGCACATTAAGGAGGCAAAGAATGTATAGTCAAGATGGGCTTTTGTTGTTGTTGAGATTTTCTGTCCTCACTTCCCTGTAAGCCAGCATGCACTGCTTTTAATGGTTAATAGAGTCTGCATGTGTTTCCTTCATTGCACCCGCACTACAGTGTGTGCGTATGTGTGTTTCTGTGTGTGTGTGTGTGTGTGTGTGTGCATGTTTTTGTGGGTAAGTCAGCTAAACATACACACTGGTCGCACGTGTGGCGTCGTAAATTGCTGATTGAAAAAAAGCACAAAAAGGAGTTTGTGAGTGTGAACAAAATACCAGTGTGGGTGCACACAAACTACCCAAATGAAAATAGTAGCACAGTCAACATTTTACAACTTCAATTTGCCTTTCACAACTGAGAACCCACTTTTGTGTATTCAGACCATAACCAGATGTCCTCTTTTTTTTTCAATTTAAATCATTCATTACTTCAGTCTGCATGCATTCTTTCATTTTTCAGCAAGTGCCACTCCTCTTTTCCTTGCCTACCTGACGCTCACCCGTTTGCCAGTCAGGACACATTCACGGCCTCGTAGGCGATGGGAAAGTAAAGATCTCTTTTCAAAAACTGCACATTTCCCCTACACTCTGGTGTTAAAACCCTACCTTGGGCGTGTACTGCCATGGACCCCTTTTGGGCCAGGAGGTCCAGAAAACTTCCCAAACTGTCATCAGGTCTTCGACATGACAAAGAAATACTGTTTTACATTTTGGGCCACCCTGCGATGAGGTGGCGACTTGTCTAGGGTGTACCCCTCCTTCCGCCCGAATGCAGCTGAGATAGGCTCCAGCAACCCCCGCGACCCCAATAGGGACAAGCGGTAGAAAATGGATGGATGGATGGATGGCATTTTGGGCCATTTCAATCAGCTGCAGCATTTTTTAATTTTGCTACCTTCTTGGGATGAACCATGGTCCCGGTTTGGATTTTTAGGCATTTTTTAAGGTTAGGACTGGTCAAAAAAAACAAAACCTTTTGTCATGGATTTACAGCAGTGCCCTTTTTGGGGCAGGAGATCCAGAAAAAACACCACAAATGACCCCTCTTTAAAGTAATGTTTTTTGGCCATTTTGAGGTCCTAACTGTCAAAAAAGCAAACTTCTTTTAGGCCAGGATGGTCCAGAAAACTTCCCAAACTGTCATGGGGTGTTTGACGTGATAAATAAATCATCTGTAATAAAATACTGTTTTCAGACAAGCCCATTTTGGACCATTTCGATCACCTGCAACATTTTTCAACTTTGCTACCTTCTTGAGACTAACCATGGTCCCGGTTTGGATTTTTAGGCATTTTTAGGCAGGGATGGCTTGGCATGGTTGATAGAGTGGCCGTGCTAGCAACCTGACGGTTCTTGGTTTGATCCCCACCTTCTACCAACCACGTCACGTCCGTTGTGTCCTTGAGCAAGACACTTCACCCTTGCTCCTGATGGGTCGTGGTTAGGGCCTTGCATGGCAGCTCCCGCCATATGGGTGAATGTGGAAAAAGTGTCAAAGTGCTTTGAGTACCTTGAAGGTAGAAAAGCGCTAAACAAGTGGAACCCAATTACCATTTTCAGGTTAGAACTGGTCAAAAAACCAAAAACTTTTGTCAAGGAGTTACAGCAGTGCCCTCTTTGGGGCAGGAGGTCCAGAAAACACACCAAAAATGACCCCTCTTTAAAGTGATGTGTTTAGGCCATTTTGAGGTCCTAACTGTCAAAAAAGCAAACTTCTTTTAGGCCAGGATGGTCCAGAAAACTTCCCAAACTGTCATCAGGTGTTTGACGTGACAAAGAAATAATCTGTTTTCAGACGGGCCCATTTTGGACCATTTCGATCACCTGCAACATTTTTCAACTTTGCTACCTTCTTGAGACTAACCATGGTCCCGGTTTGGATTTTTAGGCATTTTTAGGCAGGGATGGCTTGGCATGGTTGATAGAGTGGCCGTGCTAGCAACCTGACGGTTCTTGGTTTGATCCCCACCTTCTACCAACCACGTCACGTCCGTTGTGTCCTTGAGCAAGACACTTCACCCTTGCTCCTGATGGGTCGTGGTTAGGGCCTTGCATGGCAGCTCCTGCCATATGGGTGAATGTGGAAAAAGTGTCAAAGTGCTTTGAGTACCTTGAAGGTAGAAAAGCGCTAAACAAGTGGAACCCAATTACCATTTTCAGGTTAGAACTGGTCAAAAAACCAAAAACTTTTGTCAAGGAGTTACAGCAGTGCCCTCTTTGGGGCAGGAGGTCCAGAAAACACACCAAAAATGACCCCTCTTTAAAGTGATGTGTTTAGGCCATTTTGAGGTCCTAACTGTCAAAAAAGCAAACTTCTTTTAGGCCAGGATGGTCCAGAAAACTTCCCAAACTGTCATCAGGTGTTTGACGTGACAAAGAAATAATCTGTTTTCAGACGGGCCCATTTTGGGCCATTTCAATCAGCTGTAACATTTTTCAACTTTGCTACCTTCTTGAGACTAACCATGGTCCCGGTTTGGATTTTTAGGCATTTTTAGGCAGGGATGGCTTGGCATGGTTGATAGAGTGGCCGTGCTAGCAACCTGACGGTTCTTGGTTTGATCCCCACCTTCTACCAACCACGTCACGTCCGTTGTGTCCTTGAGCAAGACACTTCACCCTTGCTCCTGATGGGTCGTGGTTAGGGCCTTGCATGGCAGCTCCTGCCATATGGGTGAATGTGGAAAAAGTGTCAAAGTGCTTTGAGTACCTTGAAGGTAAAAAAGCGCTAAACAAGTGGAACCCAATTACCATTTTCAGGTTAGGACTGGTCTAAAAAAAACAAAAACTTTTGTCATGGAGTTACAACAGTGCCCTCTTTGGAGCAGGAGGTCCAGAAAAGACACCAACAATGACCCCTCTTTAAAGTGATGTTTTTAGGCCATTTTGAGGTCCTAACTGTCAAAAAGGCAAACTTCTCTTGGGCCAGAAGGTGCAGAAAACTTCCCAAACCGTCCTTGATAAAATCCCATTTGGACCATTACAACAACATTACCTGTCGCAACATTTTTAACTAATACTAGCTTTTTTTTCAAGGTTTGGACTGCTTGTAAAAATCCCTTTTTAATGGAGATACAACAGGACCAGTGTTGGGACTAACGCGTTACAAAGTTTAGTTTCGGTGGTAACTAGTAATCTAACGCGTTATTTTTTATATTCAGTAACTCAGTTACCGTTACTACATGATGCGTTACTGCGTTATTTTACGTTACTTTTGATGTAGTATCGGCTAGAAACAGAAGCGCTGCGGTGTCGTTCTTCTGAATCTTCCTCTGTCACAAGCCGGAGAGAAGAAAAGACGCGCGGTCTATGTGTGTGTCTGGGTGTGGGTGTGAGGAGGGGAGGCACACACGTGATCCACGGTTTGATATATGAAACAAAACAAAAAAAAGTTGTTGGCACGTTCAGTCCACACACAGCGTGGTCATGGCGAGCGGAGTAACGGAGGAGCTTGAACGCCCCGCACCATTGAATCGGTGTGTTTATAGATGCAGACTTGGTTGTGCAAAACGAGGGTTTTAAACACATGCTGAACGTGCTTGAGCAACGTTACGACCTCCCGTCGCGCACCCACTTCAGCGATAAGATTGTGCCAGATCTTTATGAGCAGGAGAAGAAAAAAGTTGTGGATGAACTATCCCGAGCATCATCTGTTGCGCTCATGACAGACGGGTGGACGTTCAGGGGAACTATAAGCGCTCACTTCATCACAGCAGACTGGGAGATGAGAAGACACGCCCCCTCTACGAGAGTCACCTTGCGCAGGTACTGACACAAGCAGTGGAGGAATGGAAGATAAAGATATCCCAGTCACACGTGATAATGCCAAAAATCAAATAATTACAGAGAATGAGGCAGGACTGGGACCACAGATAGGTGCTTTGCACATGTAGTGAATTTGGCATCACAGAAGGGAATCTCAGTCAATAGGATGGAGCGCCTCCTTGGGAGGATCAGGAAGGAGGTTTCCTACTTCCACCCAAGCACAACAGCTGCTCATGTGCTTAAGACAAAGCAATAAATGCTAAAGCTGCCTACTCATAAGCTCATACATGATGTCCCAACGAGGTGGAACTCCACTTATGACATGTTGGAGCAGCAGGCAGCTATATACTCTGCATTGACCCACAACACCCTGAAGACAAATGTTACCCTGTCTGATGATGATGTGAGAGTGGCAGATGAGGTCCTCCAGGTGCTTAAACCCCTCAAAAGTGTTACATCTCTATTGAGCACTGAAACTTCACCATCTGTGTCAATGATCCTGCCACTGAAAACAAGGATTCTACAATCCATGGCTCCAAGTGTGGAAGGCAGCAGCATCACTCCAGATGTCAGGCTTTATTTCAATACCTATGTTTCAAGGAAGATGATGTGCCTTCTTATGTTGCACTTTAACTTGTTTTTTTATTAATGGTCATTGGTCCAAGTTTAAAGAAAGGAGGAATGCCTTTTTATGTTGCATTGTTTTTCATTAATTATGTTAAAAGGAAAATAAAAATGCATGTCAAGTTGATCAACAGATTGTATTATTCTCCAGTGCAATAACAGTACTGAAATGAAGGCTAAAAAAAAAAAAGAAGTAACTAAATAGTTACTTTTCACAGTAACGCATTACTTTTTGATGTAAGTAACTGAGTTAGTAACTGAGTTACTTTTGAAATAAAGTAACTAGTAACTGTAACTAGTTACTGGTTTTCAGTAACTAAACCAACACTGAACAGGACTCTTGACCTGTCCCAAAAAATGAATGTACTTTAGGATGCCTCCATTGCCCCTTTTGGGTCCATAAAATCTTTACAAATCCTCAAACTGGCACTTTTCAGAGGGGTCGATTTTCAGCTGTTTCACCGGGTCCGGTCCTGTTGCAAAAAGGCCTCAGGGGTTCTCTCCGTGCACTCGGCTCTTTCATTTTCTCTTTCACTGGCGTCAGACGATCCCAGGAGAAGGTCACTCGGGTGAGATGTCAATACAAAGAAGATGACCCCCCTCCCAACCCCTCCCCACCCACACCTTTTTTGTGTTTGTGTAGAAATTAGGGATGGCCGGAAGAGGCGTTTTACCTCCAAGCTACAGATAACAGAGCTGCGCACGTTTATCTTCTTCAGTGTCAGGGAGGTAAGATTATACACCACCATAAGGCCACTTCATTGGGTACACCTGCACAATCTGAAAGGAACGAATGCTCACTTTTGTATTATTTTAACAGCATGTGTGTTTATTATTGTGATCGACTTAGGTGCAATAACCTTCACCAGCAGGGGTGTGGGAATGAGCAACACCTTATGCATCTCCATTTAACTTTAGGATACACAAGAAAACCCAAAAGAAAGTAAACAAATGATACTTTTCACCTAATTGTATTCATGTATCTAAAAGTTTACACATGATGGCCAGAATATTAGAAACGCCTCTCTCGAATGCACAGAGCCTGAGCATGTGTTCCTAATGTTTTGGCCAGCTGCGCCTCTGCCTGTGCCTCCACCTCTTTCTTCTCCTTTTCCATCTCTCCTGTTGTCCAGGAGCGTGTGCATGTGAGGGAAGCTTTCATTCGTTCATGGTTTCCATAGCAACCAAGCACACACTTGCGTTTGCATGGAGGTGAGAGGTAAGAATGGGACAGAAAGAGGGGAAGCCACACAAAAACTTCCCCACATGATGATGGAGGTTGGACCATCCCTCCCACAACCCCCCCGCCCACCTTCTCTCACCCTACTTATGCAGTTGAGATGGGCGATACTGCACATTTTTGGCGTCGACCCGTTGTCAAGTAAATACTTTGGACAAGCCTGCCTGCATCGTTGCCGATACATTATTTGTCAATACAGTCATGATTTTGAATGAATTTTCATAATCATAAGAAGTCGCAACAAAACAAATATTTCATGCAAACACACAACAATATTTTGATCATCAAAAATACCCGTGAAACACATTAAATTGTGAATAGTCTGTATTTACAAAACCCAAAACCAGTGAAGTTGGCACGTTGTGTAATTCATAAATAAAAACTGAATTTGCAGATCCTTTTCAACTTATATTCAATTGAATAGACTGCAAAGACAACACTCAGTAAACATTTGGGAACTGAGAGAGACCAATGTTTGAAGCTTTTCCCATTTTCCCATTCTTGCTTGATGTAAAGCTTAAATTGTTCAACATTCTGGGGTCTCTGTTGTGGTATTTTAGGCTTCTTAATGCGCCACACATTTTCAATGGGAGACAGGTCTGGACTACAGGCAGCCCAGTCTAGTACCCGCACTCTTTTACTATGAAGCCACGCTGTTGTAACATGTGGCTTGGCATTGTCTTGCTGAAATAAGCAGGGGCGTCCATGATAACATTGCTTGGATGGCAACATATGTTGCTCCAAAACCTGTATGTACCTTCCAGCATTAATGGTGCCTTCACAGATGTGCCTTGGGCACTAATACACCCCCATACCATCACAGATGCTGGCTTTTGAACTTTGCGCCTATAACAATCCGGATGGTTCTTTTCCTCTTTGGTCTGGAAGACACAACGTCCACAGTTTCTAAAAATAATTTGAAATGTGGACTCGTCAGACCACAGATCACTTTTCCACTTTGTATCAGTCCATCTTGGATGAACTCGGGCCCTGCGAAGCCGGCGGCATTTCTGGGTGTTGTTGATAAATGGCTTTCGCTTTGCATAGTAGAGTTTTAACTTGCACTTATAGATGTAGCAACGAACTGTAGTTACTGACAGTGGTTTTATGAAGTGTTCCTGAGCCCATGTGGTGATATTCTTTACACACTGATGTCGCTTTTTGATGCAGTACCGCCTGAGGGATCGAAGGTCCGTATCATATCATCGCTTACGTGCTGTGATTTCTCCAGATTCTCTAAAACTTTTGATGATATTACGCACCATAGATTGTGAAATCCCAAAATTCCTTCCAATAGCTCGTTGAGAAATGTTGTTCTTAAGCTGTTCAACAATTTTCTCACGCATTTGTTTACAAAATGGTGACTTTTGCCCCATCCTTGTTTGTGAATGACTGAGCATTTCATGGAAGCTGCTTTTATATCCAAGCATGGCACCCACCTGTTCCCAATTAGCCTGTTCACCTGTGGGATGTTCCACATAAGTGTTTGGTGAGCATTCCTCAACTTTCTCAGTCTTTTTTGCCACTTGTGCCAGCTTTTTAGAAACATGTTGCAGGCATCACATTCCAAATGAGCTAATATATGCAAAAAATAACAAAGTTTTCCAGTTTAAACGTTAAATATCTTGTCTTTGCAGTCTATTCAATTGAATATAGGTTGAAAAGGATTTGCAAATCATTATATTCTGTTTTTATTTACGATTTACGCAACGTGCCAACTTCACCGGTTTTGGGTTTTGTACATTAGATGTCACATTCACTGATGGCGGAAGCTGCCTTGCAAGGCGCGAACCACGACCCATCAGGAGTAATTGGGTGACGTGTAATGGCCAAGGACACAACGGCCGTGACTTGGATGGCAAAAGCTGGAATCGAACCTGGAACCTTCAAGTTGCTGGCACGGTCGCTCTACCATCTGCTAACACTACAGTGCTACCTTAATTTTCATATCATTCGGTTTTTGACGTAAACTTTCACCACCTCGGTTATCGTACCCGTAGCCCATTTGCCTGCTTATTATTGCGCCTTGTGGAGATTCTGTGCTTTATTAAACTGACTACAAAGTGGGCCAATAGGGGGCCAAAGAAAGTTGCGTGTGGTGGCGCTTTGATTAAAAAGGTGCGAGAACTTGAGGCAAAGAGCGAAGGTGTCGTCTGCGTGGGTTCGCCTTCATTCCGCATTCCATCCAGCTGTATAATCACTCGCCATGCAGCAATAGATCAGTGTTTTTCAACCTTTTTTGAGCCAAGGCACATTTTTTTCATAAAAAAAATATGGAGGCACACTACCAGCAGAAAAGGTTAAAAAATGAAACTCCACCAGGTTGTCGTGCCTTATTTTGAGTTTGTTGTTGTTTCCTGTGTGTAGTGCTTTAGTTCCTGTCTTGCGCTGTTATTTTGGTGACTCTTCCTGTTTTGTTGTTGTTCTCCTGTAGCAGCTTCACGCCTTCCTTTGAGTGCTATTGCCCGCAATTGCTTTGTTTTCGCAATCAAGACTATTTAAGTTGTGCATACGCTATCCTTCTATGTGGGGACATTGTTGATTGTCATGTCATGTACGGATGTGCTTTGTGGACGCCGTCTTTGCTCCACACGCTGTAAGTTTTTGCTGTCGTCCAGCATTCTGTTTTTGTTGACTTTGTAGCCAGTTCAGTTTTACTTTTGTTTTACATAGCCATCCCTATGCTTCAGTGCCTTTTCCTAGCGGGACTTGCCTTTTGTATTCATTTTTGGTTTAAGCGTTACATACCTTTTTACCTGTCTCTCGCTGTGCTCTGCATATTGGGATTGCCAAGCTCTACACAGCGCAGGCACAAGACAGCGACACATTATTATGATTATTGATTTGCAAAAAATATTTTTTGGACCAATTAGGTGAAGTGGCATAATTTCCCACGGCACACCAGACAATATCTCAGGGCACACTAGTGTGCCGTGGCACAGTGGTTGAAAATCACTGCAATAGATGATATCTGTCTATTACCTGACACCTTCTATGTTAGCTACCTCTCTTTGATTATAATGTATATTTTCTGCAGGATCTTCTCTCTATTTTATGTTGCTCTTTTTTTTCTTTTGCTGCAGCTGTTACATATACTGTAATATTGTACATGGTCATTAGGGTTTGTTATATATTGTATATATTATATACGAATATAATATAATATAATAATATAAGGCTCTGCGATAAGGGGGCGACTTGTCCAGGGTGTACCCCGCCTTCCGCCCGAATGCAGCTGAGATAGGCTCCGGCACCCCCCCATGACCCCAAAAGGGACAAGCGGTAGAAAATGGATGGATGGATAATAATATAATATATCAGTATATATTATATAGTGTATATATAATATGTATATATTACATATATGTTATATTTTATACTGCTACTATGGTACATTTTTAGTCTATGTAATACCTGCATTATCCTTTCCATCCTTACCCTTTCCATCTTTTGAAAGTGAGCTACTGTGTGGAACAAGTTCCCTTGTGGATCAATAAAGTTTGTCTAAGTCTAAGTCTAAGGTTCTCCTTTTCCTTTTATCGCCGTCTTTGCCAACAAGTTTTCAATAATGATGTTAAATGTTTATTTATTTATCATATATATATATATGACGGGGGATGCTTACAAACATCAGTTGTCTACCAATCTAAGGTAATACGCAAGGACATTAACACATCCGACACATATGTAGGATTAACCGAGGGTGAATTCAAAACCAGATGGAACAACCACAAGGCTTCTTTCAGGAACAAAAACCTGCGAAATACCACAGAACTCAGCAAACACATTTGGGACCTCAAAGACAATAATGTTGAATATTCAATAACATGGCAAATTCTTGCATCCAGCACACCTTACAATAGTGGTAATAAAAGATGCAACCTATGCTTGAAAGAGAAACTGTTTATTATCTACCGTCCAGACCTGTCATCCCTCAACAAGCGCAGCGAAATTGTAACAACATGCCGCCATAGACGGAAACACCTCCTAGGTAACACATGAACCAATCACCACGCCCTTAGGCCAGCCTGTACCCACCCACTCTGTGCCCTATATAAACCATGGTATGCGAATGCTCCCATTAAAATCTCCTGACGATTGAGGGTACCCCCCTCATGAAACAGGCCTGTAGAGATGAAATAGTCTTGTGATTTTTTTCCCCCACACATACATATATATATATATATATATATATATATATATATATATATATATATATATATATATATATATATATATATATATATATATATACAGTATATGATGCATTCTATTTTAGTTACTTTATTGAGTCTACAACCCCCCTGGCGCTGTTTTGTATTGTTTTTGTACTTGTTTTGTTTATTATTATTTCTTGATTGTATGTAAATGTTGCAGATTATAAATAAACCATGAATTGATTAACGTGGACCCCGACTTAAACAAGTTGAAAAACTTATTCGGTTGTTACCATTTAGTGGTCAATTGTACGGAATATGTACTTTACTGTGCAATCTACTAACAAAAGTTTCAATCAATCAAATCAAAGGTTTATAAAATTAAAACAAATAAAAAAACTTAAATAACAATATGAATAAAATAATAACACCAGATCAAAAAACAAAGATATTTCAGAAAATAAACGTATAAATGAAACTGAAAAATATATCATCTAATATTGCTCGTATCGAGCCAATATCAATATGACCTTGGTATCGACAGTGTCGGTATTCGGATCGACCCACCCCCTATTGTGCACGAGCGTGATCTATACACGCGCGCGCACACAAAACACGCTCACTCTATAGTCTGGTCTCGAGCAGGACTTTTCACTCCTTCCTTCTTCCTCCGCTAACTTTTCAATGGAAATTAGTCCCGTGCTCGCCACCTTTGCGTCCTTTTCTGCGCACTGATTTTGTTTTTTTTTGGGGGGAGATTAAAAAAAAAGTTCCGCGGCAGTCATGCTGGAGAGAATCAGCATTTCGGAATTCGTGGTCCTGACAAAAGAAGACCTGTCCTCGCCAGGCACGTCCACTTTCCAGGCTAAAATGAGCGAATGTCGGAGTACTGTTTCCACCGTGGAGGAGGTGAGTGATTGTGGGTGAGGTGAGGTGTTTACCTGCGTGTGCGTGCTGGCTGACTTCCGTGCACCTTGAGACCGGACTACTTTCCTTTTTCTCGTGTCACTTTACCAAGAGGTGTCTTTGAACGCACCTTGGTTCTACTGAAATGTGTTTTGTGTGTGTGTGTGTGTGTGTGGGTGGGTGTGTGTGGGAAAAGTTAAAATGCTTTGTTTATTGTTTATTGTAGATGAATTGGCCGTGTTGACATATTAACCTCAGTGTTTGCAAACCTGTACAGTGTACTCCAGTGGTTCTCAAACTTTTTTTTTTTTTTTTTAATACCACCTCAGAAAACACTTGGCTCTCCAAGTACCGACCAACATGAAAATACAGTAACGTAGTAGGCCTAACTATTAATTAAAAACAAGGCAGAGGTTTTACAAGCCCCAAAACCAGTGAAGTTGGCACGTTGTGTAAATGGTAAATAAAAACAGAATACCGGTACAATGATTTGCGAATCCCTTTCAACGTATATTCAATTGAATAGACTGCAAAGACAAGATAGTTAATGTTCGAACTGAGAAACTTAATTTTTTTTTATTGCAAATAATCATTAACTTAGAATTTAATGGCAGCAACACATTGCAAAAAAGTTGGCACAGGGGCATTTTTACCACTGTGTTACATGGCCTTTCCTTTTAACAACACTCAGTAACTGTTTGGGAACTGAGGAGACCAATTTTTGAAGCTTCTCAGGTGGAATTCTTTCCCATTCTTGCTTGATGTACAGCTTAAGTTGTTCAACAGTCCGGGGGTCTCCGTTGTGGTATTTTACGCTTTATATTGTGCCACACATTTTCAGTGGGAGACAGGTCTGGACTACAGGTAGGCCAGTCTAGTACCCGCACTCTTTTACTATGAAGCCACGCTGTTGTAACACGTGGCTTGGCATTGTCTTGCTGAAATAAGCAGGGGCGTCCATGATAACATTGCTTGGATGGCAACATATGTTGCTCCAAAAGCTGTATGCACCGTGGTGCAGTGGAAGAATGGCCGTGCGCGACCCAAGGGTCCATGGTTCAATCCCCACCTAGTACCAACCTCGTCATGTCCGTTGTGTCCTGAGCAAGACACTTCACCCTTGTTCCTGATGGGTGCTGGTTAGCGCCTTGCATGGCAGCTCCCTCCATCAGTGTGTGAATGTGTGTGTGAATGGGTGAATGTGGAAGTAGTGTCAAAGCGCTTTGAGTACCTTGAAGGTAGAAAAGCGCTATACAAGTACAACCCATTTCAGCATTAATGGTGCCTTCACAGATGTTTAAGTTACCCATGCCTTGGGCACTAATACACCCCCATACCATCACAGATGCTGGCTTTTCAACTTTGTGCCTAGAACAATCCGGAATTGTTCTTTTCCTCTTTGTTCCGGAGGACACGACGTCCACAGTTTCCAAAAACAATTTGAAATGTGGACTCGTCAGACCACAGATCACTTATGGTAAATGGGTTATACTTGTATAGTGCTTTTTCTAGCTTCAAGGTACTCAAAGTGCTTTGACACTTTTTCCACATTCACCCATTCACACACACTTTCACACACTGATGGCGGGAGCTGCCATGCAAGGCCCATACAGGACCCATCAGGAGCAAAGGTGAAGTGTCTTGCTCAAGGACACAACGGACGTGACGAGGTTGGTAATAGGTAGGGATCGAACCAGGAAACCTTAGGTTGCTGGCACGGCCATTCTCCCAACCCCGCCACGCTGTCTTATCCACTTTGTCTCAGTCCATCTTAGATGAGCTCAGACCCACCGAAGCTGGCAGCGTTTCTGGGTGTTGTTGATAAATGGCTTTCGCTTTGCATAGTAGAGTTTTAACTGGCACTTACAGATGTAGCGACCAACTGTAGTCACTGACAGTGGTTTTCTGAAGTGTTCCTGAGCCCATGTGGTGATATCCTTTACACACTGATGCCAGTTTTTTGATGCAGTACCGCCTGAGGGATCGAAGGTCACGGGCATTCAATGTTACATGCAGTGATTTCTCCAGATTCTCTGAACCTTTTGATAATATTACAGACCGTAGATGGTGAAATCCCTGAATTCCTTGCAATAGCTCGTTGTGAAATGTTGTTCTTAAACTGTTCGACAATTTGCTCACGCATTTGTTCGCAAAGTGGGGACCCTCGCCCCATCCTTGTTTGTGAATGACTGAGCATTTCATGGAAACTGCTTTTATACCCAATCATGGCACCCACCTGTTCCCAATTAGCCTGTTCACCTGTGAGATGTTCCAAATAAGTGTTTGGGAATCAGTCTTTTTTGCCACTTGGGCAAGCTTTTTTGAAACATGTTGCAGGCATCAAATTCCAAATGAGCTAATATTTGCAAAAAAAAAACGTTTTTCAGTGTGAATGTTAAGTACATTGTCTTTGCAGTCTATTTAGTTGAATATAGGTTGAAAGGGTTTTGCAAATCATTTTTATTTACGATTTACACAACGTGCCAAATTCACTGGTTTCTGGTTTTGTATTTCACGAGTATATTTAATATTTTTGGCGACTGTCTGTAACAAGCACCAAGGTAGTTGGTGCTTGTCGTGGCGGTAATCCTAGAACCCGTTGGTGGACACCGGCGGTGTCTGAAGAGGGAGTCCTATCGGGTTCTTTTGGCTCATAGGACTCCTGAGGCAGCGGACAGGTACCGACAGGCCAAGCGGTGTGCGGCTTCAGCGGTCGCAGAGGCAAAAACTCGGACATGGGAGGAGTTCGGGGAAGCCATGGAAAACGACTTCCGGACGGCTTCGAAGCAATTCTGGACCACCATCCGCCGCCTCAGGAAGGGGAAGCAGTGCACTGTCAACACCGTGTATGGCGAGGATGGTGTTCTGCTGACCTCGACTGCGGATGTTGTGGATCGGTGGAGGGAATACTTCGAAGACCTCCTCAATCCCACCAACACGTCTTCTTATGAGGAAGCAGTGCCTGGGGAGTCTGTGTTGGGCTCTCCTATTTCTGGGGCTGAGGTTGCTGAGGTAGTTAAAAAGCTCCTCGGTGGCAAGGCCCCAGGGGTAGATGAGAGCCGCCCGGAGTTCCTTAAGGCTCTGGATGCTGTGGGGCTGTCTTGGTTGACAAGACTCTGCAGCATCGCGTGGACATCGGGGGCGGTACCTCTGGATTGGCAGACCGGGGTGGTGGTTCCTCTCTTTAAGAAGGGGAACCAGAGGGTGTGCTCTAACTATCGTGGGATCACACTCCTCAGCCTTCCCGGTAAGGTCTATTCAGGTGTACTGGAGAGGAGGCTACGCCGGATAGTCGAACCTCGGATTCAGGAGGAACAGTGTGGTTTTCGTCCTGGTCGTGGAACTGTGGACCAAATCTATACTCTCGGCAGGGTCCTTGAGGGTGCATGGGAGTTTGCCCAATCAGTCTACATGTGTTTTGTGGACTTGGAGAAGGCATTCGACCGTGTCCCTCGGGAAGTCCTGTGGGGAGTGCTCAGAGAGTATGGGGTATCGGACTGTCTGATTGTGGCAGTCCGCTCCCTGTATGCTCAGTGCCAGAGCTTGGTCCGCATTGCCGGCAGTAAGTCGGACACGTTTCCAGTGAGGGTTGGACTCCGCCAAGGCTGCCCTTTGTCACCGATTCTGTTCATAACTTTTATGGACAGAATTTCTAGGCGCAGTCAAGGCGTTGAGGGGATCTGGTTTGGTGGCTGCAGGATTAGGTCTCTGCTTTTTGCAGATGATGTGGTCCTGTTGGCTTCATCTGGCCAGGATCTTCAGCTCTCACTGGATCGGTTCGCAGCCGAGTGTGAAGCGACTGGGATGAGAATCAGCACCTCCAAGTCCGAGTCCATGGTTCTCGCTCGGAAAAGGGTGGAGTGCCATCTCCGGGTTGGGGAGGAGATCTTGCCCCAAGTGGAGGAGTTCAAGTACCTCGGAGTCTTGTTCACGAGTGAGGGAAGAGTGGATCGTGAGATCGACAGGCGGATCGGTGCGGCGTCTTCAGTAATGCGGACGCTGTATCGATCCGTTGTGGTGAAGAAGGAGCTGAGCCGGAAGGCAAAGCTCTCGATTTACCGGTCGATCTACGTTCCCATCCTCACCTATGGTCATGAGCTTTGGGTTATGACCGAAAGGACAAGATCACGGGTACAAGCGGCCGAAATGAGTTTCCTCCGCCGGGTGGCGGGGCTCTCCCTTAGAGATAGGGTGAGAAGCTCTGCCATCCGGGGGGAGCTCAAAGTAAAGCCGCTGCTCCTCCACATCGAGAGGAGCCAGATGAGGTGGTTCGGGCATCTGGTCAGGATGCCACCCGAACGCCTCCCTAGCGAGGTGTTTAGGGCACGTCCGACCGGTAGGAGGCCACGGGGAAGACCCAGGACACGTTGGGAAGACTATGTCTCCCGGCTGGCCTGGGAACGCCTCGGGGTCCCACAGGAAGAGCTGGACGAAGTGGCTGGGGAGAGGGAAGTCTGGGCTTCCCTGCTTAGGCTGCTGCCCCCGCGACCCGACCTCGGATAAGCGGAAGAAGATGGATGGATGGGATGGATGGATGGATGGACTGTCTGTAACATTATACACTGTTTGAACAGTAACACTGTTTGAATATTTGATTAAGTGAATCTTTGCCATACCTCTAAATCAAGGGTCTGCAAAAACATATTTTTTGTGTTTAAGTCAAAATCCACATATGTTATGTTAAAAATGTGTGTGATAGGTTAAATGCATGTATGTCAGGTTAGAAAAACATGTATTCTAGGTTAAAAAAGTATGTAGGTTGTGTTAAAATGTGTATATTAGGTAAAAAAATATTTATGCCAGGTTAGAAAACATGCATGTCATGTTAGAGAAAACATGTACTGTAAGTTAAAATACATCTATAATAGGTTGAAAACATGCATGACACGTTAAACACATATTTGATGTTTAAAAACAGGTATTGTTATGTTAGAAAATCATGTATTCTAGCGTTTAAAGCATGTTTCCAAGGTAAAAATTAGTATAGTTGGTAAAAACACATGGATGCCAAGTTAAAAACATGTTAAAAATGTGTATATTAAGTTGAAACACATCCGGCACATTAAAAAAATGTACAGTACAGGCCAAAAGTTTGGACACACCTTCTCCTCATTCAATGCGTTTTCTTTATTTTCATGACTATTTACATTGTAGATTGTCACTGAAGGCATCAAAACTATGAATGAACACATGTGGGGTTATGTACTTAAAACAAAAAAAGGTGAAATAACTGAAAACCTGTTTTATATTCTAGTTTCTTCAAAATGGCCACTCTTTGCTCTGATTACACAGTTTACCAATAATAATTTACGTAAAACCGCGAGTAATGAATAAAGTTTTCATCAATTAATATATTCTGTAGACATACCCTCATCCGCTCTCTTTTCCTGAAAGCTGATCTGTCCAGTTTTGGAGTTGATGTCAGTAGGCCAGGGAAGCTAGGGTCGATATTCTTCTCTTGATCATCTTCGGTGGCATAAGGGACGGTGTGAGCCAAGACATCCAGGGGGGTTTAGCTCGCTCGTCTGCGGGAACAAACTGCCGCCGTTGCTTGCCGTGCTACCGAGGTCCTTTGTCCCTGAATAGCTCACACACTCCGGCAGATTCAATGGGGGTCTGGCGGCAGATTTCTTTGACTTTATCGTTGGAAATGCATCTGCTTTGAGTGTCGCAGGATATCCACACATTCTTGCCATCTCTGTCGTAGCATAGCTTTCGTCGGTAAAGTGTGCGGAACAAACAACTGACCATTTCGTCAGCTTTCCCCACACCCTCGTATTTTGAACAAATTTCGTCCAATTTCTTGCCACTTTCGCAACTTGAATCCGTCCCTGTTCGTGTTGTTACACCCTCCGACAACACACCGACGAAAGTGAGAAAATGGCGGATTGCTTCCCGATGTGACGTCACATTGTGACGTCATCGCTCCGAGAGCGAATAATAGAAAGGCGTTTAATTCGCCAAAATTCACCCATTTAGAGTTCGGAAATCGGTTAAAAAAATATATGGTCTTTTTCTGCAACATCAAGGTATATATTGACGCTTACATAGGTCTGATGATAATGTTCCCCTTTAAGCTAAAAATATTTTTCGTTTCAAAAACATGTCCAATATTTTATGTCAAAAAACAGGTAAGTCTGACTCCATCCATCCATTTTCTACCGCTTGTCCCTTTTGGGGTTGCGGGGGTTGCTGGAGCCTATCTCAGCTGTCTGACTCATGATAAAAAATAATGTATTATAGGTTAAAAAAACACGCCAGGTTAAAAAATGTGTCTATTTACCGTATTTTCCGCACCATAAGGCGCCCTGGGTTAAAAGCCGCGCCTTCAATGAACGGCATATTTCAAAACTTTGTCCACCTATAAGCCGCCCGGTGTTGTAAGCCGCATCTAACTGCGCTAAAGGAATGTCAAAAAAACAGTCAGATAGGTCAGTCAAACTTTAATAATATATTAAAAACCAGCGTTCTAACAACTCTGTTCACTCCCAAAATGTACGCAAATGTGCAATCACAAACATACGTATATCAACATGGACAGAGCTGCGTGAAAAAAGCCACCCGGCCTCTTCGCGTAAACTTAAACTTACCTTAACCACTCGCTCATCTTTTCTTCATCCATCCCTTCGAGTTAGCTTTTATGATGACGCCGGCTGGAAAGGTCTCTTTTGGCAAGGTCTTCCTTTTGAATATCACCATGGGTGGAAGTTTCTGGCCATTAGCATGGCAAGCTAGAACCACAGTGAAGGATGACTTCTCATTCCCTGTGGTGCGAATATTCACCGTACGTGCTCCCGTTGTATCCACAGTGCGGTTCACAGGAATATCAGTTGCTGTGAAATAGTAATCCGTGTGCGGATGGAGAGATTGCGTCTTTTTATGAACCGGATCCTTGTCGCTTTGTAGGAGCCATTTTGTGGTCTTTACAGATGTAAACACACAAAGGAAATGAAACGTACGGTGATATCCGCGCGCTTTTTCTTCTTCTACGCGGGCGGGTGGTTGCTTACAGT
This sequence comes from Nerophis lumbriciformis, assembly GCF_033978685.3. Classification (NCBI taxonomy): domain Eukaryota; kingdom Metazoa; phylum Chordata; class Actinopteri; order Syngnathiformes; family Syngnathidae; genus Nerophis; species Nerophis lumbriciformis. The sequence goes on along the minus strand of NC_084555.2, from coordinate 8,315,541 downwards.
AGAAGAAGAAGCGCTTCCTGTTCTATGGGGGCGGGTGCTTACCTTGGCGGTTGCTTGCGTAGAAGAAGAAGCGCTTCCTGTTCTACCGGGAAAAAAGATGGCGGCTGTTTACCGTAGTTTGCGAGATCGAAACTTTATGAAAATGAATCTTAATATTTATCCATATATAAAGCGCACCGGGTTAAAAGCCGCTTTTGAGTAAATTTGTGGTTTTTAGGTGCGGCTAATGGTGCGGAAAATACGGTAGTTAAAAAACATGAATGCCAAATGGTAAAAATGTGTATATTAGGTTTAAACAAATATACCTAAAAAAACATGTAGGTTAAGCTAAAAACATAAGTTTTGTTTTAAAAACATGTTATGTAAAAAAACCACAAAAAAACATGTACAGCATGTTATGTTAAAAACAGGTATGTCATGTTAAAAACATATTTATTGTTAAAAACATGTATGTTATGTTAGAAAAACATATAGGTCAAAAAAGATGCAAGGTTCAATATGTGTATATTAGGTTGAAAACATGTATGTTATGTTAAAAATGTGTTTATTAGGTTAAAACATGAATGCTATGTTAAACATATGTTAAAAAAAAATTGTATACTTGGTTAAAACACAAATGCCACGTTAAAAACATGTATGTTGTGTTACGAAACATGTATGCTCGGTTAAACACATTTGGTTAAAAACATGAATTGTTTTTAAAAGATTGAAAGTTAGGGCTATGGTGTTTATTTTAAATATGCATACAATTACAATATAATACATCGCTTATTTTCAGTTTCTCATTACAGCATGTCCGAAAAGTTAGGTTAAAAATGTCTATACAAGGTTATGTTATGTTGAAAAACCTGTCTTAGGTTAAAAACATTTATGTTAGATAAAAAAAAAAAAGTATGTTGAATAAAACATTCTATTGTATTGAAAATAAATTGTGTTATGTACGTTGAAGACCGAAATATCATCAATCTTTGTAAACAAAATGGTTTGTAGAAAACTCTTGACTTGTCTTTAATATTTAAAACAACATGTACGGTATGTTATTGTTAGGTAAATATGTTTGGGTCATAGAATACTCCAAATTGTCTTTATTGTTATAGCTTCTAAATTGTTATGTCTAGAGATCGACATGTAATCAAGTCCAAGATGTTCCTCACAGAGCATAGAAATATAACACGACTAGAAATGTGCATCTGGCCCTTTTGTCTTTTGGCCTATTTTCGCTAAGTTTGTTGCCTGAATGATACAGTTTTTTTTCTCCAAAGCTTTTCTGCTGAAGGAAAAAACATAGGAGAGGCTGCTGTGAACTTTGCCATAAAGCAAATAATCCAAGTGTGCGCGCAATTTAGTCCTTCCTCTTTGTCTTGTGTGGACTCAACCCTGGAACATGTTTTTGGACTGGGCTGCAGTGACGTGTCAGCAAATAAAAAAAACAAGTACCACAGCAGATGAATATAAGACGATGCAGTATAATTGGTATCGTTTTGCAAAAACTGGCACATAGAGTATGTAAAATGCACTAACCCCCCCTGTAATTGAAACATGACATGGCTATATTTAGTGTGGGGCATATTTGATTGAATGGTAAGGGGTTACTTCTGGTTATAGGGTTAGGCAACATCAACATCAATCCCCCACACCCCTCCCTCACGTAGATGCCACTGCCACAGTAGACGATAATGGTGGGTATTTTCAGAATTTCTATAAATAAATAGATGGAATCAGTTTCCTGTGATATGGAATCCTGTAAGTGCGTCATCGTGCTTACTGCTTACCAAATGGATCACGTTTTAACGACGTGAATATGCTTCTGCAAACAGTATATTGCATACTTGCCAACCTTGAGACCTCCGATTTCGGGAGGTGGGGGGTGGGGGTGGGCGTGGTCGGGGTGGGACGGGGGCGTGGTTGGGGGCGTGGCTAAAAGGGGAGGAGTGTATTTACAGCTAGAATTCACTGAACGTCAAGTATTTCATATATATATATATATATATATATATATATATATATATATATAAGAAATACTTGACGTTCAGTGAATTCTAGCTATATATATATATATTTTTTGAATTTCAGTGTTCATTTATTTACACATATACACACACATAACACTCATCTACTCATTGTTGAGTTAAGGGTTGAATCGTCCATCCTTGTTCTATTCTCCGTCACTATTTTTCGAACCATGCTGAACACCCTCTCTGATGATGCATTGATGCGTGGCACGCACAAAAGTGCTTTAATCAAATGCACTAGATGGCAGTATTGTCCTGTTTAAGAGTGTCACAACATTGCTGTTTACGGCAGACGAACTGCTTTACGGTATACAAAAAAGTGACTGCTGTTGTTGTGTGTTGTTGCCACGCTGGGAGGAAGTTAATGAAACTGCCTAACAATAAACCCACATAAGAAACCAAGAACTCGCCCGCCATCATTCTATAGTTATAACGTGATTGGGCAGGTACGCTTTTTTATATTGTGGAGGACCTGAGTCCGCCTGAATTACGGGAGATTTTTGGGAGAAAATTTGTCCCGGGAGGTTTTCGGGAGAGGCGCTGAATTTCGGGAGTCTCCCGGAAAATCGGGGAGGGTTGGCAAGTAGGGTATATTGGCGTCATGCAGGCAAACAGTAACGGGCGCACGCCATCCAACTAAGTTTTGGATGCATTGCGCATTCAAAGGTAGGTTCCCCTGACCGCACGGCACTGGTGTGTTTACACTGTGACGACATAGTAAACGAGATTTGTCGTAATGGGAATGTCAGGACATTAGTTTAGCGATAGCCAGAGGTGGGTAGAGTAGCCAACAATTTTACTTTGTAAGAGTACTGTTACTTAGAGTAATATGACTCAAGTGAAAGTAAAAACTAGTCCTCCAAACAACTACTTGATTAAGGCCCTGTCTACATTAAGCCGGATAACTGCTTTAAACAAATAATTATTTAGCCTAAGCCCCGTTTCAGCCACACTAAACCACCGTTTAAAGGGGAACATTATCACCAGACCTATGTAAGCGTCAATATATATACCTTGATGTTGCAGAAAAAAGACCATATATTTTTTTAACCGATTTCCGAACTCTAAATGGGTGAATTTTGGCGAATTAAACTCCCTTCTATTATTCGCTCGTGACGTCACATCAGGAAGCAATCCGCCATTTTCTCAAACACATTACAAACACCGAGTCAAATCAGCTCTGTTATTTTCCTTTTTTTCGACGGTTACCTTGGAGACATCATGCCTCGTCGGTGTGTTGTCGGAGGGTGTAACAACACGAACATGGACGGATTCAAGTTGCACCAGTGGCCCAAAGATGCGAAAGTGGCAAGAAATTGGACGTTTGTTCCGCACACTTTACCGACGAAAGCTATGCTACGACAGAGATGGCAAGAATGTGTGGATATCCTGCAACACTCAAAGCAGATGCATTTCCAACTGGACTGGACAGATCAGCTTTCAGGAAAAGAGAGCGAATGAGGGTATGTCTACTGAATATATTAATTGATGAAAATTGGGCTGTCTGCACTCTCAAAGTGCATGTTGTTGCCAAATGTATTTCATATGCTATAAACCTAGTTCATAGTTGTTAGTTTCCTTTAATGCCAAACAAACACATACCAATCGTTGGTTGGAAGGCGATCGCCGAATTCGTCCTCGCTTTCTCCCATGTCGCTGGCTGTCGTGTCATTTTTGTCGGTTTCGCTTGCATGCGGTTCAAACCGATATGGCTCAATAGCTTCAGTTTCTTCTTCAATTTCGTTTTTGCTACCTGCCTCCACACTACAACCATCCGTTTCAATACATGCGTAATCTGTTGAATCGCTTAAGCCACTGAAATCCGAGTCTGAATCCGAGCTAATGTCGCTATATCTTGCTGTTCTAGGCGCCATGTTTGTTTGTTTTGGCATCACTATGTGACGTCACAGGAAAATGGACGGGTGTATATAACGATGGTTAAAATCAGGCACTTTGAAGTTTTTTTTAGGGATATTGCGTGATGGGTAAAATTTAGAAAACCCTTCTGAAATTGTGATAATGTTCCCCTTTAAGGTTCCTCTCCTTGGATAATTTTTTAAACGGTAAGTGCGCCATGTCCCGTATTTTTCGGACTATAAGTCGCAGTTTTTTTCATAGTTTGGCCGGGGGCGCGACTTATACTTAGGAGCGACTTATGTGTGAAATGATTAACACATTACCGTAAAATATCAAATAATATTATTTAGCTCATTCACGTAAGAGACTAGACGTACAAGATTTCATGGGATTTAGCGATTAGGAGTGACAGATTGTTTGGTAAACGTATAGCATGTTCTATATGTTATAGTTATTTGAATGACTCTTACCATAATATGTTACGTTAACATACCAGGCTCGTTCTCAGTTGGTTATTTATGCGTCATATAATGTACACTTATTCAGCCTGTTGTTCACTATTCTTTATTTATTTTAAATTGCCTTTCAAATGTCTATTCTTGGTGTTGGGTTTTATCAAATAAATTTCCCCCAAAAATGCGACTTATCCTCCAGTGCGACTTATACATGTTTTTTTCCTTTATTATGCATTTTCGGCAGGTGCGACTTATACTCCGAAAAATACGGTATTTCTTGAATCTCTGGCTCTTAGCTTTGTATGGACTCATCGATCGTTTACAAATTGAGTTTGGAGAGGAAGTGACACCAGAAAGAACGCACCACAGCCAGCTTCATAACAGACACTTGTGGAAATCAAACATGAATACCTTTAAGAGAAGAAAACGCGCGATTGCAGCTATTTGGGATACAACACATCTCAGACGGCAACATAGCAATGTTGAGCGACGGTTTTGGATAAGGCCTGGAAGAACGGCAGCCTGGTGGGATATGTTAACGAGTGTGTTGTGCCACAGAAATGGCAAGATAACTTTCGAATGTCCAGGGCAGCTGTGATTCTACTTTGCGAAAAGCTTCGTCCATTTGTCGAAGGGGAATCAACGATTATGCGGGCTCCCATGGACGAGGGAGTACTACGGAAAACAGCAAATGCATTTGGACTGGCAAAGCAGAATTTAAGTTATTGTCCGCGATGTATGTCGAGCGATTACTCAACGTCTAGTTTTGTACTCCATAATTATTGTGAAGCCATGAAGTGGTTACGGCCGTCAAGTACGACCGCCAATTTCAGCCTACAAGCACAATGTCCTGACCAGATATCGAGATCCCTAGATTGATTGTTGTAAAATGTTATGTATCACATTGCTTACTTTCCCACGACCATTAAAGATATGATTCATGTATGATGGCTCAGGTGTGATTCACTACAATAGTGTAACAGCTGCTGATGATGAGGCAAGCAAGGTTTACTGTCAAGAGAAATATGGCAATAGTCTACATTGAAACACAGGGTAAGGATACACTTCCAGGTCAGAGGTAACTATGACGCACACATTTCTTTTCACGCATGCGTACTTGGTTGCGTTGCACCGGCAGGGGGAGGGGGTTTAAACGGTGGCATTGTGTGTGTGTGTGTGTGTGTGGACAAGGCTAAGATTAGGTGGGATATAGCCTGGATAACCTTAGAAGGGGTCTAAGTAAGTGAAAAAAATCTACTTAAGTACATGCATGACTGGTGAGTAACTTATTAATTTAGAAGCAATTTTTAATGGTACTTACACACACTAATTACAGTTGGAGTGTGCGTGTATGTGCTTATGTGCATGAATGTGTGTGTGTGTGTGTGTGTGTGTGTGTGTGTGTGTGTGTGTCTGCGTGAGACAGACGGATGGACAACATGTATCACAAAAGATGCACATTTTGCAGTCAGTTATGACGTTATAACAAGGCTAATTTTAGCATATGTGCAGCTAAGATATATATAAAAACATCTACAACTTACTGCGACATGTTTACCCCTGTTGGAAGTGGAATTCCTGTTGTCTGAAATGTGAAAATTTCCATTGACACAGATGACAGCGCATGATATAAATGTTCCTTTTCTCAATTTGTAAGGTAAACATGAATTGAAGATAGTGTTTAATAATAATAATCAGGGTTTCCCCTAGATTTCCAAGATACCTGTGGCGGTGGGGGCGTGTCATATTTGCTATCATGCATATTTTCTTTTAAAAAGGCAAAACATTAATACATTAATTTAAAACAAATCTGTTATTATATTATTAATATATATATATATATATATATATATATATATATATATATATATATATATATATATATATATATATGTATGTATATATATATATGTATATATATATGTATATATATATATATATATATATATATATATATATATATATATATATATGTATATATATATGTATATATATATATATATATATATATATATATATATATATATATATATATATATATATATATGTATATATATATATATATATATATGTATGTGTGTGTGTGTGGGAAAAAAATCACAAGACTACTTCATCTCTACAGGCCTGTTTCATGAGGGGGTTCCCTCAATCATCAGGAGATGATCTCCTGATGATTGAGAGAACCCCCTCATGAAACAGGCCTGTAGAGATGAAGTAGTCTTGTGATTTTTTTTTCCCACACATACATATATTGCGCTCTACTACGGTATCGAGCACTATTTTTTGGATAACCTTATTAAGACATATATATATATATATATATATATATATATATATATATATATATATATATATATATATATATATATATATATATATATATATATAATTTCGTCCATTGTTCAATTGTTGCTGCTCATTGTAGAATGTACAAACCCTGTTTCCATATGAGTTGGGAAATTGTGTTAGATGTAAATATAAACGGAATACAATGATTTGCAAATCATTTTCAACCCATATTCAGTTGAATATGCTACAAAGACAACATATTTGATGTTCAAACTGACAAAACATTTTTTTTTTTTGCAAATAATCATTAACTTTAGAATTTGATACCAGCAACACGTGACAAAGAAGTTGGGAAAGGTGGCAATAAATACTGATAAAGTTGAGGAATGCTCATCAAACACTTATTTGGAACATCACACAGGTGAACAGGCAAATTGGGAACAGGTGGGTGCCATGATTGGGTATAAAAGTAGATTCCATGAAATGCTCAGTCATTCACAAACAAGGATGGGGCAAGGGTCACCGCTTTGTCAACAAATGTGTGAGCAAATTGTTGAACAGTTCAAGAAAAACCTTTCTCAACCAGCTATGCATTGAATTCAGGGATTTCACCATCTACGGTCCGTAATATCATCAAAGGGTTCAGAGAATCTGGAGAAATCACTGCACGTAAGCAGCTAAGCCCGTGACCTTCGATCCCTCAGGCTGTACTGCATCAACAAGCGACATCAGTGTGTAAAGGATATCACCACATGGGCTCAGGAACACTTCAGAAACCCACTGTCAGTATCTACAGTTGGTCGCTACATCTGTAAGTGCAAGTTAAAACTCCCCTATGCAAGGCGAAAACCGTTTATCAACAACACCCAGAAACGCCGTCGGCTTCGCTGGGCCTGAGCTCATCTAAGATGGACTGATACAAAGTGGAAAAGTGTTCTGTGGTCTGACGAGTTGTTATAGGCGCAAAGTTGAAAAGCCAGCATCTGTGATGGTATGGGGGTGTTTTAGTGCCCAAGACATGGGTAACTTACACATCTGTGAAGGCGCCATTAATGCTGAAGGTTACATACGGGTTTTGGAGCAACATATGTTGCCATCCAAGCAACGTTACCATGGACGTCTTTGCTTATTTCAGCAAGACAATGTGTGGCTCATTATGAAGCCTAAAATACCACAACGGAGACCCCGGACTGTTTGAACAACTTAAGCTGTACATCAAGCAAGAATGGGAAAGAATTCCACCTGAGAAGCTTAAAAAATGTGTCTCCTCAGTTCCCAAACGTTTACTGAGTGTTGTTAAAAGGAAAGGCCATGTAACACAGTGGTGAACATGCCCTTTCCCAACTACTTTGACACGTGTTGCAGCCATGAAATTTTAAGTTAATTATTATTTGCAAAAAAAAAATAAAGTTTATTAGTTTGAACATCAAATATCTTGTCTTTGTAGTGCATTCAACTGAATATGGGTTGAAAAGGATTTGCAAATCATTGTATTCCGTTTATATTTACATCTAACACAATTTCCCAACTCATATGGAAACGGGGTTTGTACTTTGTTGAAAAGTTTTTTTGTAGAGATTTCTCCAATCCTTTTAGTCATTTTTTATTAAAAAAAAAAACGACTGGTAACAAATCCAGCATATATTTCTGGTGTTATTGTAGACTATACTCGTGTTTAGAGACTCTAGTTCTGTCGCTTCATGTCCCTGACCAAAGGCCAGCTGCAGAGAACATGCCGTTACCTTAAAAGTCATCGTCATCTTAAATTTTGTCAATTGCTGTCCGCGGCTATATCTCGGATACATTAAAATATGTCCCCAGCGCAGACATGCTGCCTCTGCCCCAGACTATCCCGTTTAATGGCTTACGTCATCACAACATCCGGTGTCGGCAGAGTTGTTCGGGTGGTCAAAGTACGTCTTTTTTCTGCGGCCAAATTTCCGGTGCATCACTAGTCAATAGTACGAAAATGATAAACTATATATATGCATTCATACTGTAATTACTTGCTGGTCTTAGAGTGTATGTTTGTGTGTTACGTTTATTTTTCTCATGGTCTTGAACACACGGTGTTGGCGGAGAATGAGGAGGTGTTGTTGTGTGTCCGGGAGTGAAACTCGGTGGCGGATGTGTTTTGAAATACTTGTTGGAATTAGGCCCGTTGTTAGCGTAAGATTGGCAATAACAGCTAAAAAGAGTGTCAATACATTATATTTCTTTAATTTGTTTTCATTTTGAAAACTCTAATTTTTAAGGAGTTGCGGCTAATGTTTTGCCGTGGTGCACCACCACAAACAAATACATTAAAGGGAAACCCCGATAATGATATGTCACTTTTTACATTGTGTAGTATGAGTGTGAGCATGTGACTGCCAGGCTCTGTTTAATTGGTGAAATGGAGTTAACCATCACTAGTGCTTACTTTGTGGGATTGGTGAAACACTGTCAGGTCTTATCCAAATCCACTTCGTGTGTGTCCACCCACATGGATTTCAAACAGACTTACGGTTTGTTGCCACTGTGTTTATCTTCTGCCACGGCGCCAAAGAAGAAACCTCCCATCTCATATCTGGGCTTTAATCGCTTGCCCGTTTACTGAGTCACATTTCACAGCACCCACTCTGCCTTTTAATTAGTGGACCCCACGCTTTAGGACGGGAGGAAACCTGACCAAAAAGTGACAAAGTGAAGGCGCATGTAAGGACACAGAGGCTGTGTTATAAGACTAGATTTCTGGCTCATTAGAGCTTTTTTCTGGTGACGTGTAAAAGCAGCGTGTGTGAGGTCCAATAAACAAGATTGAAACGCGGTTTGCAAGAAACAAATAGACTGCTGTTTTTGGTCGGATATGTCTGGAACCCCTGGGAGTCTCCCCCACGAGCCTGGGAGCCCTTAAGCTATGCCACGATGCTTAGACTCTGCATAAATGTCAGAAAATGCATGGTTTGCATTTGGAGTATCAAGTTTCCTTGGAGGCCCTCTTAGACTAAAAGATGACGACATCCAAAGAAAAGAGAGTGACATTAGTATGTCCGGCAACTTTAGCTGACTACCAAAGTCCAGTATTTCCCATTGAGAGTAATTCCAAAAGTTGCGTAATGTTGGACTTTTAGGTAAATCAAAGGAAAGATCTTAACAAAAATGGCAATGATGCCAAAATGGCTCCTTATGGCATTGCTTACAGCCACTAAAGCATGCTGACTTTTGATTGCTATGGTATGCTGGTATATTTAGGTATGATCTTCTCAACGAACAATACTAAATAAATTAAACTTAGATAACCTCCTGTGAGTAAGCATCCTCTGCAGTGGATGAATTTGTTGGGGGGAAAAAAACCCTCAAACTAATTTTTGATTTTGCCTTAGCAAGAAACTGCAGCGCTCAACTTTTTAAAATGCTCTGGCTTGATGTTGATTTATATCGGATTTACCATAGATACATGCTACCGATTAGCATTAGCGATTTTACATGGCGATTTCATTTGTCCCATTCTCTTCTGATTGCCAAGCAATTTTCCATCAGTATGTTAGCATACTATATAATCATATTCAAATGAAAGGAACAAATGTGTACCAATATCATGTGGCGATAATACATTTATATGGTTGGGGCCATGTTGAGGGGCAGCCGTAGTTGCGAAGTGGCCAATGACGAAAATGAGTTTGACACTCCTGCTTTAAAATATGAGTTTAATTTCTATAATATAGTGAAATTTTCATTTACCGTATTTTTCGGATTATAAGTCGCAGTTTTTTTCATAGTTTGGCCGGGCTCCAGTGCGATTTATATATGTTTTTTTCCTTCTTTATTATGCATTTTCGGCAGGTGCGACTTATACTCCGGTGCGACTTATACTCCGAAAAATACGGTACTTAATTGGTTCTTGAACAGGGTTCGTAAATCGAAAAGAGGGTATAGTGAAGCAAATTTCTCCAAAACAAAACCCCAATGTAAATATGAATAATGGGCTCCAGCCTCAACAAAAGTCTATTTTTAGTGAAGGTTTGTACACCTTGAACACAATATAAAGTGCTATACAATACCGTACACTATAATAAACAAATATAACAAGAGGATGATGGATCAACTATATATTTATTAAAAACAAAAACAACAACAAGAAGCTGGACTGTCCTGTATGTGCTGCTTTGCCGACACACGCACACACACAAAAGTCCCTTTTGTGCCCTCACAAACGATCAGAAATCGTAAAGATCCTTAAAGGGGAACATTATCACCAGACCTATGTAAGCGTCAATATATACCTTGATGTTGCAGAAAAAAGACCATATATTTTTTCAACCGATTTCCGAACTCTAAATGGGTGAATTTTGGCGAATTAAACGCCTTTCTATTATTCACTCTCGGAGCGTCACATCGGGAAGCAATCCGCCATTTTCTCAAACACATTACAAACACCGAGTCAAATCAGCTCTGTTATTTTCCGTTTTTTTGACTGTTTTCCGTACCTTGGAGACATCATGCCTTGTCGGTGTGTTGTCGGAGGGTGTAACAACACGAACAGGGACGGATTCAAGTTGCACCAGTGGCCCAAAGATGCGAAAGTGGCAAGAAATTGGACGTTTGTTCCGCACACTTTACCGACGAAAGCTATGCTACGACAGAGATGGCAAGAATGTGTGGATATCCTGCGACACTCAAAGCAGGTGCATTTCCAACGATAAAGTCAAAGAAATCTGCCCCCAGACCCCCAGGAAAAGAGAGCGGATGAGGGGATGTCTACAGAATATATTAATTGATGAAAACTGGGCTGTCTGCACTCTCAAAGTGCATGTTGTTGCCACATGTATTTCATATGCTGTAAACCTAGTTCATAGTTGTTTGTTTCCTTTAATGCCAAACAAACACATACCAATCGTTGGTTAGAAGGCGATCGCCGAAATCGTCCTCGCTTTCTCCCGTGTCGCTGGCTGTCGTGTCGTTTTCGTCGGTTTCGCTTGCATACGGTTCAAACCGATTTGGTTCAATAGCTTCAGTTTCTTCTTCAATTTCGTTTTCGCTACCTGCCTCCACACTACAATCATCCGTTTCAATACATGCGTAATCTGTTGAATCGCTTAAGCCGCTGAAATCCGAGTCTGAATCCGAGCTAATGTCGCTATAATTTGCTGTTCTATGCGCCATGTTTGTTTGTATCGGCATCACTATGTGACGTCACAGGAAAATGGACGGGTGTATATAACGATGGTCAAAATCAGGCACTTTGAATCTTTTTTTAGGGATATTGCGTGATGGGTACAATTTTGAAAAAAACTTCGAAAAATAAAATAAGCCACTGGGAACTGATTTTTAATGGTTTTAACCCTTCTGAAATTGTGATAATGTTCCCCTTTAACTTTAACAACCATATTGCTACAATAATAAACATTTACCGGTAAATAAGTAAAATCCATTTTCGATGTCATCAACAAAGAAGCAGAGAGAGAAAGGAGCAGACAGAGAGGGTCGGGGGGAGGGGCAGTGTGCTCTTGGAAGGACGAACGAGGGGTAGTCTTCTCCTCTGCTGTGATATAAGTCTGCTATGACATCTTTTTCCATAAAAGTCTGTTCTCGCTACAATTAAAAGCTGGCTGTAGTACAAAGCAGTCTTCCTCAATCTCTTCAATACGAGCAAGCACAAAACGGCTGCCAGCAGTACGAATGTAGTAGTACATCAACGAATGAAAGGTTTGCACACAGAGACATACTTTGCTCAGTCCAAAAGTTTGTAAGCCGAAAAGTTGGCAAACAGAGGGGTCCGTAAATCGAGGTTCCACTGGAAAGATATGTGGTAATATAAAATGCTGAAATGTGCTCTCATTGTCTTGTTTTTCTTTTGACAGTCCCTGGAAAAGGATCACATCGCTCTGCAGAAGATGAAGAAGATGATTAAGGCCATCCACAGTTCCGGAACCAGTAAGTGTACCAGTCGTTCAAAGCTCATCGGCTCTTGGCAGGCTGCACTTTGCACTTGACATTTAATAACTCTCAATAATAAAACGTTCATAGTACCGTATTTTCCGCACCATTAGTCGCACCTAAAAACCACAAATTTACTCAAAAGCTGACAGTGCGGCTTTTAACCCGGTGCGCTTTATATATGGATTAATATTACGATTCATTTTCATAAAGTTTCGATCTCGCAACTTCGGTAAACAGCCGCCATCTTTTTTCCCGGTAGAACAGGAAGCGCTTCTTCTTCTACGCAAGCAACCGCCAAGGTAAGCACCCGCCCCCATAGAACAGGAAGCGCTTCTTCTTCTACTGTAAGCAACCACCCGCCCCGGAAGAAGAAGAAGCACGCGGTGCATGCTGGGATATGTGACGTTTCATTTCCATTTGTGTGTTTATGTAAAGACCCCAAAATGGCTCCTATTAAGTGTGTTGTCTGTCTAATTATAAATAATGCAGACGAGGCGTGTTAACTGAGTTCTCAACGTTTACTCACAGCGTGCTCATAACCACATTCTAACTGCCAGCATACAACAACGCTTCTCAGGGCTACCGCGCATGCTCGTCACTATCGTTGCATGCTGGGTAGTGTAGTTGTTATATTTGCTAGCTCATAACATCACATTAAGAGACACGCTTACGCGCTTAATTCAATACTCGCCGTCATTCCGGGTGGATTGACAAAAGACCTCCAGCCGCTAGATATTGGTGTCAACAGGGCATTCGAAGCTAGACTGCTAACTGCGTGGGAACAATGGATGACCGAAGGCGAACACACCTTCACTAAGACAGGGAGGCAGCGCCGGACGACATTCGCCCAACTTTTCAATTCGGACACCGAAGGAGAAAAATTCGAGGGATTTATGAATGAAGAATAACTTCAGAAAGTGAGCGTTATGTTTATTTTGTGTGTTGTGACATTAACGTTCGAGCAACATTATGTTGCTATTGCTCTGCACTATTTTGAATTTTACTATGTTTGTGATTGCACATTTGCGTACATTTTGGGACAGAGTTGTTAGAACGCTGGTTTTTAATATATTATTAAAGTTTGACTGACCTATCTGACTGTTTTTTTGACATTCCCTTTAGCGCAGCGTAGGCACGGCTTATAGTCCGGGGCGGCTTATTGGTGGACAAAGTTATGAAATATGCCATTCATTGAAGGTGCGGCTAATAATCCGGTGCGCCTTATAGTGCGGAAAATACGGTAAGTACTGTAGGAATGAAAGTGTTTACAAGCATCGGTAGGCCAACCTGCAAATGGCGCAGGATTTTGTCAGTTCGAGTGCGCTGTGAGGTCAGTGAGTAATTGTTTTGTAAGTGTGTGGGTCATTTTGGCCCCTTGAGACACATGCACCAGCTCGAAGGAAGTGGGTAACATACGGTAGGATTCTTATGAACTTCCCATTATCCCGACCCAGAAGTGAGTCAGAGATCCTCTGTCCAGAATTTAAACAGGCAAAAACAGTACCACATATACAAAGATAGGGAGGGGGGCCATTTATCGTAACCCCCCCCCGCCTTCTCTCATTATGTTGTTTTGGGCTTCAATCACTCTCGATGTCAACACTGTATGAGTCACTGTGTGCTGATCTCACTGGGTCACATGTGCAGAAAAGAGACTCTCTCTCTGGTGCCACAAACCTCAAAGCTTACGACTCCTCTGCCAAGTAAGTGTGCGTGTGTTTAAACAGATGAGTTGTAAAACGTATCCCTTTTGTGCACATTGTGTGATGGATACATGCATGGAGTTTGTCGGAGTTTTTTTTTTTTTTTTGTACCTTCATTTAGCCACAACCGCTAGTTTTTTGTTTCTCCAAACCCGCATTGAAGTCGTCCTAAATGTGTTTTCTGCATGTTGTCAGTTCAAGCTGCGTCAAACAAGTCGTTTTTTCCACATTTTGCTCAACCTCAAGTGGAAACCGGAGCAGAATATATTCAATCTACTGGCATATTTTCGCTTTTTACCGCTCGTGTGGTGTTTAGTCTGCTACAGGCGCTATTGCTGTACGCCTGGGCTATATGTTCCACTGCGACTTATTAATTTGCCTTCATAAATAGTTCACAGTATGCAAACTATAACCATAACACATTGCCAATCCAAACAGAGCATGGATTTTTGATTCTTGACCTAATATTGTGGTCAGCGAGTGAAATTTACTTCATGTCTTCATCCAAAATATGCAATGATAAAACCCGTGACGTGAACCTTTTGGAAACCTTGGCTTATATGAGGAAAAAACACAATCATAACCCCCAGGCATTTCCGAATTTAATAGTTTCCTAACCTCAAGTGGAAAACCAGCGCCGTACCCCAAATTATCCCAACTTCAGCAAAACTTTAAAGCTGCCCGGACATTTTCTTTTAAGCCCTGTAGCTTTCAGCTAACTTGTTTATCCCTTGGCACCATTCTTTATTGCTTTTACACAATCAAGAAAATGTCAGGAGGGTAGGCCTTTTTGTTGAGGGGTTAATGGTGGTAGACCCTTACAAATAGGTTGTGGTCCGATCATGACAAACCAATCGTAATTGAATACAGGCGAAGCAGGAAAAAAAAAGAGTGGTGGAATATGCTTTAACAAGATTTTCACATCTGTGTCGGATTTAATCGACCACGGTTGTTTTGTGCTGTTTTGTATGTATGGTTTCATGCGAAGTGTGTTACTAAACAGATGGGAACAAGCAGCATTGGTTGCTACGGTAATTGATGTTAGGAAAATGTTTTTCTTTTTTTGCATGATAATCACAGGAGCATCATATAAGCTCTTGTTGCTTTGATTTAAGGTGGAAGTCCATGTCCAATGTGAAGCAAACTAATCGGTTCCAGGGTCAAAATGTCGCCATCAGAAAATCAGTGTTGCCTTTGTTTTAAGTTAACATTCCTTTACTGTCATAAAAGCCTAAAACAGGTACAACACTGTATAACCAAGCCATATTCACACAAAGACTGATGTTTTAAATATGCATATTTTTCCTTACGTTTTGGCCTTTTGTCCACATCCAATGCAGGTTTTTGTTCTTAAAAACACAGCTTGAAGGAGTGGAGAGTTCATGTTGTGCACAAGGTGTTGATTGTAATATGTTGTGTAAAGGAAATTTCACATTCTATGAAGCTAAAGATCAGAGCCCGATGTCTCCTGGTTTTACTACATCTTTTAGTTTATAGGGTTAGGCGAAATAAGTGCTCAACTTCAGCCTAAATAAACCCTTTCGGACTGTAAAAGTGTCAATTTATGAATGTAAAACTGTTTGTTGACCACTGCCCGAAAAAATTAACTAAACTAATTACATTTCCATATCTATGGTTGTCAAATATTTCTTCTTTGCCATCATTGGTACCCTTCTGTGGTAGTGTCCTCAAAAAACAAAAACAAGCCAAACACACTCGGGGAGTTAATTCTTGAGATCAGTGGTTCTCAAACTTTTTCACCAAGGACCACCTCAGAAAAAACTTGGCTCTCCAAGTACTACCATAAAGACCAACATTAAAATACTGTAGCATAGTTGGCCTAACTTTCATTAAAAACAAGGCAGAGGTTTTATTTAACAAGTATGTTTAAAGGGGAACATTATCACAATTTCAGAAGGGTTAAAACCATTAAAAATCAGTTCCCGGTGGCTTATTTTATTTTTCGAAGTTTTTTTCAAAATTTTACCCATCACGCAATATCCCTAAAAAAAGCTTCAAAGTGCCTGATTTTAACCATTGTTATATACACCCGTCCATTTTCCTGTGACGTCACACAGTGATGCCAATACAAACCAACATGGCGCATAGAACAGCAAGCTATAGCGACATTAGCTCGGATTCAAACTCGGATTTCAGCGGCTTAAGCGATTCAACAGATTACGCATGTATTGAAACGGATGGTTGTAGTGTGGAGGCAGGTAGCGAAAACGAAATTGAAGAAGAAACTGAAGCTATTGAGCCATATCGGTTTGAACCGTATGCAAGCGAAACCGACGAAAACGACACGACAGCCAGCGACACGGGAGAAAGCGAGGACGAATTCAGCGATCGCCTTCTAACCAACGATTGGTATGTGTTTGTTTGGCATTAAAGGAAACTAACAAC
This sequence comes from Nerophis lumbriciformis, assembly GCF_033978685.3. Classification (NCBI taxonomy): domain Eukaryota; kingdom Metazoa; phylum Chordata; class Actinopteri; order Syngnathiformes; family Syngnathidae; genus Nerophis; species Nerophis lumbriciformis. The sequence continues at coordinate 8,298,897 of NC_084555.2, read as the reverse complement.
TGTGAACTAGGTTTACAGCATATGAAATACATTTGGCAACAACATGCACTTTGAGAGTGCAGACAGCCCAATTTTCATCAATTAATATATTCTGTAGACATACCCTCATCCGCTCTCTTTTCCTGAAAGCTGATCTGCCCAGTTTTGGAGTTGATGTCAGCAGGCCAGGGAAGCTAGGGTCGATATTCTTCTCTTGATCATCTTCGGTGGCATAAAGGACGGTGTGAGCCAAGACATCCAGGGGGTTTAGCTCGCTCGTCTGCGAGAACAAACTGCCGCCATTGCTTGCCGTGCTACCGAGGCCCTTTGTCCCTGAATTGCTCACACACTCCGGCAGATTCAATGGGGGTCTGGCGGCAGATTTCTTTGACTTTATCGTTGGAAATGCATCTGCTTTGAGTGTCGCAGGATATCCACACATTCTTGCCATCTCTGTCGTAGCATAGCTTTCGTCGGTAAAGTGTGCGGAACAAACGTCCAATTTCTTGCCACTTTCGCATCTTTGGGCCACTGGTGCAACTTGAATCCGTCCCTGTTTGTGTTGTTACACCCTCCGACAACACACCGACGAGGCATGATGTCTCCAAGGTACGGAAAACAGTCGAAAAAACGGAAAATAACAGAGCTGATTTGACTTGGTGTTTGAGAAAATGGCGGATTGCTTCCCGATGTGACGTCCCGTTGTGACGTCATTGCTCCGAGAGCAAATAATATAAAGGCGTTTAATTCGCCAAAATTCACCCATTTAGAGTTCGGAAATAGGTTAAAAAAATATATGGTCTTTTTTCTGCAACATCAAGGTATATATTGACGCTTACATAGGTCTGGTGATAATGTTCCCCTTTAATACATTTGGCCACTGTAACATTACACACAGTTTGAACAGCAACACTGTTTTATTATAGGAAAATAACACATTATACTTTAATCAAGTGATTCTTTGGCGTACCACTAAATGGAGCCCACGTACCACTTGTGGTTCATGTACCATAGTTTGAGAATCCCTGTTTTACATGCTCACAAGGTTTTGCTGACATTAGAATTGTTGTTTGAACTCTTAATTGTACCACTTTAGCACTCACTTTAATTGATAAAATACTGAAGAGTGACCTTTTTAAGTCTTTATAAACTGCATTGTGTTTGGCAGCGGCACAACTAATCTATCCCACATGCTCTCTTCCAGCCCATGTGGAAGCCAATGAGCAGTACATCGAGGTGCTGGAGAACTTGGGGAACAGCCACCAAAGCCAGGACAACAACGAGGTCTCCACAGGCTTCCTCAACCTGGCCGTGTTCACCAGAGAGGTCACGGCCCTCCTCAAGAATCTGGTGAGGAAAGTGGAGAAGGGTAGACAATTTAAACCATGCACAGGAGGGAGGACTTTAATTTGAAGCCAGTCGAGGTTACGTTGACATTTCTGTAAAAAAAACTGTGTTTTTATTAGAGCTACAGGTAGCCTGCACAATTAACATATTAATTAATTTGTGTTTACTTCAATAAAGTGTGTGTGGGCCAATGCACGCTTGCAAAACCTTCAGGAATGCCTCAAATTGATAGTTTCTATGGCGGTGATAATTAAGACCAGACTTTCATGAGTGATTCAACAACTCACACACACACTTTCTCTGCTCCTAATGTGTGTCAATCATCGCCTCACAGGGGAATAAAGGGGGATCGGTGCCATTTGATTGGTGTAAGTCTCTTAAAATAAACATAAATTTCTGGTTTTTTTACCTTTACATCTGATAATTTACATTTAAACTGGTCAGAATGGGTAGTGTCCCATCTCAGGTAACACATTTTGTACAAGGTCACTTCCTATGCAATGGATGACTCATTTGGGCAACAAAACTGAAAGTAACAGTTTTTAGCAGATAATTACAAAGTACTGTACATTAGTGATTGAATTTTATTTTTTTTAAATAAACAAAACATTTAAAAAAGGTAGATAACAAGACTGTGTCACTGTCCTTCCCATGACCAACATAGGTCTTGAATGATGCAACTTCCTGTTGACAATGTGGCTTGTGGATAATTAAAACCATTTTCAGAGGGGGGTAATTTTTGAGAGTAACAGGACTGAGTGAAAACCCTCTTACATGATTAAAAAAAAAAATAAAATAAAAATACAAGTATGGTCGGGATAAAGAATAACACAAATATGTAATAAAAATGCATTATTGAAGGGTTTATGATCTTATTACTGTATATTTCAAGGTAAAGTCTAAGGCACTACATTACTTTTTTTGTGCTTTTTTTCCTTATGAGTGTGACCTCGGATGAACCTCCGTTCAGTTTACACTTCACCACACGCGCACACACTCACACAGACGCACAAAGTTTAAAACCTCAACTACTTCCCTGTGCTCTGGCTTGTTCCAGGTGCAGAACCTCAACAACATCATGGCGTTCCCTTTGGAAAATGTGCTGAAATTAGAGCTGCGCGACAGCAGACTGGTGAGTGAAGAGTTGATTACAGACACCTGTGAAAGCTCTTATTTAAAACAACTACAGCATATGACGAGCACAAACATTAAACATTTCTTACTTAAAAAAATTGCTGAGTGGACAGTATAATCCAGGATTTTATTACCTAAAAGTATTGAAAACAAAATGCAACTTGAAATGATGCTCTGTGAGATGTTTTTTTTTATATATATATATATTTTTTTTAATTGGATGGTAAGCTGCCAAATACACACTTTGGCTAAGAAAATAAATACTAATTCATACAGTTTTAGTGTGTGGAGTTACACCATAAGAATAATATTAATAATGCCATTGTTATTATTTTTATTTGTAGTAGTAATGTGGACTTATATTGTAGTTGTGTATTATTATTATTATAAAATATAAAATAAAATGTGTGTGTATATATATATATACCGTATTTTCCGCACCATTAGCCGCACCTAAAAACCACAAATTTACTCAAAAGCTGACAGTGCGGCTTTTAACCCGGTGCGCTTTATATATGGATAAATATTAAGATTCATTTTCATAAAGTTTCGTTCTCGCAACTTCGGTAAACAGCCGCCATCTTTTTTCCCGGTAGAGCAGGAAGCGCTTCTTCTTCTACGCAAGCAACCGCCAAGGTAAGCACCCGCCCCCATAGAACAGGAAGCGCTTCTTCTTGTACTGTAAGCAACCACCCGCCCCCGGAAGAAGAAGAAGCGCGCGGTGCATGCTGGGATATGTGACGTTTCATTTCCATTTGTGTGTTTATGTAAAGACCCCAAAATGGCTCCTATTAAGTGTGTTGTCTGTCTAATTATAAATAATGCAGACGAGGCGTGTTAACTGAGTTCTCAACGTTTACTCACAGCGTGCTCATAACCACATTCTAACTCCCAGCATACAACAACGCTTCTCAGGGCTACCGCGCATGCTCGTCACTATCGTTGCATGCTGGGTAGTGTAGTTGTTATATTTGCTAGCTCATAACATCACATTAAGAGACACGCTTACGCGCTTAATTCAATACTCGCCGTCATTCCGGGTGGATTGACAAAAGACCTCCAGCCGCTAGATATTGGTGTCAACAGGGCATTCGAAGCTAGACTGCTAACTGCGTGGGAACAGTGGATGACAGAAGGCGAACACACATTCACTAAGACAGGGAGGCAGCGCCAGACGACGCCAACATCTGCCAGTGGATCGTAAATGCCTGGGCAGATATTTCGGTCACAACTGTGGTCCGAGCTTTCCGGAAGGCAGGATTCACAGAACTGCTGGATAACAGTGACACTGACTCCGATGACTTCGACGAGACGGAACCGGCCATTTTGGATCTCACATTTGCCCAACTTTTCACTTCGGACACCGAAGACGAAGGATTTACGAATGAAGAATAACTTCAGAAAGTGAGCGCTATGTTTATTTTGTGTGTTGTGACATTAACGTTCGAGCAACATTATGTTGCTATTGCTCTGCACTATTTTGAATTTTACTGTGTTTGTGATTGCACATTTGCGTACATTTTGGGAGTGAACAGAGTTGTTAGAACGCTGGTTTTTAATATATTATTAAAGTTTGACTGACCTATCTGACTGTTTTTTTGACATTCCCTTTAGTGCAGCGTAGGCGCGGCTTATAGTCCGGGGCGGCTTATAGGTGGACAAAGTTTTGAAATATGCCATTCATTGAAGGTGCGGCTAATAACCCGGGGCGGCTTATATTGCGGAAAATACTGTATGTAAAACACTTTACGTGACAAGCGATTTGCGTATTTGTACCAAAATTGTTCATGTTATAATTATCTGAACTTCTAATTAAAATGTTACATTTTTCGGAAAATGTCTGCTCCCTGTAGCATAACGATTGTAGACAGGATTTTACACACAAACAAAACTGATATAAAATAACTTAACCTTCTAAGTTAAGGTAATAATTTAGAAAAAAAAAATTCAATTAAACCATCAAAAAAGGTTTGTTTATGTAGATTAATTGTCTTAAAGCGATGCCTCTTATGATAATAAAACATCTGCTAGACTGTAATTCCCCCCGTCAGAGCCTATTATTTATACAGTGGATGATATATGATTGTTTATACAGATGAATGAACAAATAAAGCAAACATTGTTCCACGCAAATACATCCTGCGTTCTGTTTGACTGTTTGAGTCACCATGGCGACAGACGAGCAATAGTGAGCTAATGCATGTGTCAGCTACTGTCTTTGTGCTGTATTAATGTGCTGTATTAAAACACAGCGCATTTCAAAGCTGTGCATCAATGCTTTTGTGTTGTGAGAAGCCGGTTAAGCCAGATTGCGCACTAGTTGGTGGTTAAAGCACAACCTGAATGACACTCTGTAGAACCGGAAAATGATGTCAGATTGGAGATTTTCTTCTACTTCCAACTTAATATTTACATTTATTGATTACTTAGACACTAGTCCGTTGAAATTAAAATCCAATGGAAAGTCATGGAAAAAGTTCCAGAGTCGAGCTATGGCCATTATACTACCTCTATCAGCTGTCTGTATTGGGAACGGTTTAAGTAACATTTTGAAATGTTTCAAATTGTCAAACAAGTCAATGATGACATGTACTCTATGTAAACACTGAAGAACGAGTGGCACGAAAAGGCCCCGAAAAGGCCAAACGCGTGAATGAATCCTTTTGATGCTCACTAAACTGAAGATCCGTGAAGTCATTCACGGATCACTGGATCAAACGCTAAAGTTTTGTGCGATTTCAGAAACATATATGTATTTTCAAAATTTGAATTCTGTGAATTTGGTTATTGTCTGATTTAGCTAAGATAAGATGCTAAAGTCGCTATAAAAGGCAGGGGTTTTTTCTTTCCGATCTTGGGGTTAGCGTAAATCTGCACGTAAGAAAAGGAAAATAATAAAAAACAAACGCTTTTGTAACTTGTAATTGATGAATTTTTTATGTCGTAAATTTGAACAGTTGCGAGATGGGATCAATAGAATTCCACTCAAGTGCTCTAGGTGGCAAAAGTGTGTATCACATGAATCTGTATCAAAATTATTTTAAGGAGATTTTGCATAATTTGATCTAATGTTTATTGCTAAGCTAAGAAGTTAAAGATTTCTTTCCTATCTTAGCGGCTAGGGTAAAACAGTACATAGGAAAAACAGAAGACGAAACGATAAACTATTTTTTGCTCTTTTCATGCTTATTGTTGAAAATTCTATTACTACTATTGTATTCCAATCCTGTTGTGTGTATTACATCATGAATCTGTACTTTGTATGTAGTTTTTGCTTTTGTTTGTTGCTTAAGTAAGAAGCTAAAGATGTTGTAATCGGAAGAGATTTTACTTTCCTAGCTATAACTTCCGTCTGCTCCAACGTTTCACCCTCTGTTTGTGCTTGCTTCTATAAGCAGCAGTTCATCCTTTGTATGTTCAGCTTAAAAAAAGATAAGGTTGTGAATACTCATTTGTCCAAAAATAGTCGTCTTTGTTGTCCGTTACTAAGTCTGCCATAATTAGAACACACTCGCGTTTGTTTCCGGAAGTAGGAACACACATTTGTTGCTGGAAGTCGGAAGTGCGCTGCAATGGAAACAGAAATAAATGCGCTGAGGAATAAAGTTCCGGTAATGCATAAAAATGACCAAAATATGGTAAATATTGAACATATTATATATTTTTATAAAAATGTATGTTATTACATTATATAGAAACCTGCAGTGTGTATATAAAACGTTGACGGAGGGTTTTGAAGTTGTTTTAGAGTGCTTTGAAGACTGCAATTGTGACTCCCATTAGCTGCATTTTGCAAGCGTTTTTTTGTCATCTTTAAAATCCTATTGAATCCTGTTCTTGTCTCATAATGATTGTGAACGATAAGCAAAACTCCAAAGAAAGTGCAATTCCCCTTTTAATGTTGTACATTTTAACATTTGCAAGATGTACTCAACACTATTCCACTCCAGGCCTGGTGATGGTGATAGTGTGCAATGCATTACGAATCTGCACAGAAAGCCATTACATACAGAATTTGCCCAATTTTAGTTAAAAAAAAAAAGTTAAAGTACCAATGATTGTCACACACACACTAGTTGTGGCGAAATTATTTTCTGCATTTGACCCATCACCCTTAATCACCCCCTGGGAGGTGAGGGGAGCAGTGAGCAGCAGCGGTGGCCGCGCCCGGGAATCATTTTTGATGATTTAACCCACAATTTCAATCCTTGATGCGGAGTGCCAAGCAGGGAGGTGATGGGTCCCATTTTTATAGTCTTTGCTAACAAATACAACAAATGAAACTGTTTCCAGCGAAAAAATATAAAACGTTTTTGGAAAATACTGCTTGGGTCTGACCTTGCACCCCTGTGTTTTAATAAATGTTGTGCTTTTTTAATGTGTTTCCTCAGGAGCTGAAGAAACAGATGGAGAGGAGTTGGAAGGAGTATGACCTAAAAATGTAATCAAACCTCTAACCTCATTTCCTTAACATTTAACTTTATTGTTTAGTTTCTCCAATGATTAAATTAATGCCAATACAAATATTTAGAGCAAAGCTGGAAAAGGAGCGCAAGGAGAAAAACAGGCAGCTGATCAGGACAGAGGGATCAGACGGAGGCGAGGACATGGAAAGGGAGAGGAGAACTTTTCAGCTACAGATGTGCGAGGTGAGACCAAACACTGCGCTAATGCACACCTTGCACATAACTGAGCTACCCCATATGGGTGGTCTTCCTTCGAAAGACTTCCAACTGTGACCGCATACTGTAATCCCTCATGATCAGTTTAATGGGAAGAAGATGTTGAGGCGGGGTTCCAGTTGGCTGCGTCCTGCACGATTGTCAAAAAGTTGGAGTCATTGATTCAAAAAAGCTTGTTTTATGACTCAGTGCACAATGCATAACTAAACACTCAGCTGATATATGTTATGTTAGGATACAAACAATAATTTGTTGCCTTTATATTTGCATTGGATTGGTTTTAGCGTCTTTTTGTTTTTTCAGTGTCTGACCCTTGTTAGAAAAAGTGTGGACACCCTTGGTTTAAATGATAGGAAAATTCCCAGTGGGATATACTGTATTGTAGTGTCCATACATTTTCTACCACTTGTCCCTTTTGGGGTCTCGGGGGGTGCTGGAGCCTATCTCAGCTGCATTCGGGGTACACCCTGGACAAGTCGCCACCTCATCGCAGGGCCAACACAGATAGACAGACAACATTCACACTCACATTCACACTCTAGGACCAATTTAGTGTTGCCAATCAACCTATCCCCAGGTGCATGTCTTTGGAGGTGGGAGAAAGCCGGACTACCCGGAGGGAACCCCCGCAGTCACGGGGAGAACCACATATCAATCAATCAATCAATCAATGTTTATTTATATAGCCCTAAATCACAAGTGTCTCAAAGGGCTGCACAAGCCACAACGACATCCTCGGTATAGCCCACATAAGGGCAAGGAAAAACTCACCCCAGTGGGACGTCGATGTGAATGACTATGAGAAACCTTGGAGAGGACCGCATATGTGGGTAACCCCCCCCCTCTAGGGAGAACGAATGCAATGGATGTCGAGTGGGTCTAACATAATATTGTGAGAGTCCAGTCCATAGTGGATCCAGCATAACAGTAAGAGTCCAGTCCACAGTGGGGTCAGCAGGAAACCATCCCGAGCGGAGACGGGTCAGCAGCGCAGAGATGTTCCCAACCAATATACAGGCGAGCGGTCCACCCCGGGTCCCGACCCCGGACAGCCAGCACCCCATCCATGGCCACCGGATCTGTGTGTCTTCCCCTCCACAAGGGATAGGGGGGAGCAGAGGAGAAAAGAAAAGAAACGGCAGATCAACTGGTCTAAAAAAAAGGGGGGCTATTCAAAGGCTAGAGTATACAAATGAGTTTTGAGATGGGACTTAAATGTTTCTACTGAGGTAGCATCTCTAATTGTTACCGGGAGGGCATTCCATAGTGCTGGAGCATATATACACACAGTATATTGTAGTGTTCTACAACCAAATGCTCCTGTGTCTACATGTGCCACATGTGGTGGTATATATGATTTAACATATTAAGTTTGTTGTGTTTTGTTTCCATGTTCTCAGTACCTTTTAAAGATCCAAGAGTTGAAGGTCCGTCAAGGCCCAGATCTCATCCAGAGCCTCATCAAGTTCTTTCAGGCCCAGCTGAGGTCCGTGGAAACCTTTTTGTGTTTTGCCTTAGCACTTTCCATTTCTTTTCTGAGTGTCAAATGAATGTTTCTTTTGGCATGGGAAAGTGGCATTTTTGCACAGCTAACCATGCCAACTGGAACCATACCCATATGTTTTTTTTAAGTGAGCTGTTCCAGCATGTGATGTTGTTTGGAATGAAGTGACACCGTGATTCACTCTTCACCCCCCACCCCCGTCTCCTCCTCCTCCTGCCCTCAGCTTCTTTCAGGACGGGCTAAAAGCTGCAGAGAGTCTCGCTCCCTTTGTGGAGAAGCTTGCCTCGTCTGTTCACACGGTAACAAACAGTTGCTTTGTGCATGTTTTTATGTTCACCACACCTTTGGACACGTTTCAAAGATTATATTACAAAACCAAAAACCTGTGAAATTTGCACATCGTGTAAATCGTAAATAAAAACAGAATACAATGATTTGCAAATAATTTCCAACCTATATTCAATTGAATAGACTGCAAAGACAAGATACTTAACGTTCGCACTGGAAAACTTTGGTATTTTTTGCAAATATTAGCTCATTTGGAAATTGATGCCTGCAACATGTTTCAAAAAAGCTGGCACAAGTGGCAAAAAAGACTGCGAAAGTTGAGGAATGCTCACCAAACACTTATTTTGAACATCCCACAGGTGAACAGGCTAATTGGGAACAGATGGGTGCCATGCTAGGGTATTAAAGCAGCTTCCATAAAATGCTCAGTCATTCACAAACAATGATGGGGCGAGGGTCACCACTTAGTGAACAAATGCGTGAGAAAATTGTCAAACAGTTTAAGAACAACTTTTCTCAACGAGCTATTGCCAGGAATTTAGGGATTTCACCATCTAAGGTCTCTAATATCAAAAGGTTCAGCGAATCTGGAGAAATCACTGCACTGATTATATTACAGACCTTCGATCCCTCAGGCAGTACTGCATCAAAAAGCGACATCAGTGTGTAAAGAATATCACCACATGGGCTCAGGAACACTTCAGAAAACCAGTGTCAGTAACAGTTGGTTGCTACATCTGTAAGTGGAAGTTAAAATTCTACAATGCAAAGTGAAAGCCATTTATTAACAACACCCAGAAACTCCGCTGGCTTCGCTGGGCCTGAACTCATCCAAGATGGACTGAAGCAAAGTGGAAAAGTGTTCTGTAGTCTGACGAGTCCACATTTCAAATTGTTTTTGGAAATTGTGGACGTTGTGTCCTCCAGGTCAAAGAGGAAAAGAACCATCCGGATTGTTATAGATGGAAAGTTCAAAAGCCAGCATCTGTGATGGTATGGGGGTGTATTAGTGCCCAAGACATGGGTAACTTACACATCTGTGAAGGCACCATTAATGCTGAAAGGTACATACAGGTTTTGGAGCAACATATGTTGCCATCCAAACAACGTTATCATTATTTGAGCAAGACAATGCCAAGCCACGTGTTACAACAGCGTGGCTTCGTAGTAAAAGAGTGCGGATACTCGACTGGCATGCCTGTAGTCCAGATCTGTCTCCTATTGAAAATGTGTGGCGCATTATGAATCTTAAAATACGACAACGGAGACCCCGGACTGTTGTACAACTTAAGCTGCACATCAAGCAAGAATGGGAAATAATTCCACCTGAAAAGCTTCAAAAATTGGTCTCCTTAGTTCCCAAACGTTTACTGAGTGTTGTTAAAAGGAAAGGCCATGTAACACAGTGGTAAAAATACCCCTGTGCCAACTTTTTTTGCAACGTGTTGCTGCCATTAAATTCTAAGTTAATTATTATTTGTTTCTCAGTTCGAACATTATCTTGTCTTTGCAGTCCATTCAATTGAATATAAGCTGAAAAGGATTTGCAAGTCATTGTATTCTGTTTTTATTTACGAATTACACAAAGTGCCAACTTCACTGGTTTTGGGTTTTGTACATTCAGAGCTGTCAGTGTTAGTGGTATAATGCGAATTAATCATTATTCATCTAAATAATTTTTTTTAACACAATTAACCCCTCATGATTACCGGTACTTAAAATTGTTCAGTCATTTTATCAGGTATAAAAAGTGGGGGGTGTCCCGATCCTATATTGATATCGAATATCGGTCTGATATCAGCAAAAAAATTAAGTATCGGCTTAAATCTAAAATCTCTGATGTAGGCGCTCCAATACAAACAGTTCTGCAACGGGTTTATTTTGCAAAACTAGACAGCCAGTTAACACCTAAATGTCCTCCAAAAAGCACACGTTTGTTTTTTATTTTATTTTAGTGGAGTCATTAGAAAATGGATGGATGGATGGCATTTACAAAAGGTAAACACCGTAGGCTATAGGCTTCTAGAAGCATGCAGTTATACAACAGCTAAGCATGCGATAGCAGACAAACAACACTGCAGTCTAAAAGTCATTTGTGAAGTATCAAATAATTACAGTTGCATATTACTTACAAATATTAAGTCTTCAAGGCAGAAGTGTGTTAGAAAGTATTCAGTAATAAACGTGCCCCCATCATTCAAGTGAAAAACTTAATTATTGTGTAGAATTGTACAATTTCCATTCCAATAGGTTAGTTTTTCATACCTACCATAGTTCTTTGAGTAAATTTCGCTGATAAAGCATTTCCTAACATTCCATACTACAAATTAGTCCAAACATGTTTGATTTGTGCTGGTATCATGTCAATATCCGTGTAGGACAATTCTCTTAGTATTTTCTTCTGCTCTCACTTTCTCTTCCTCCTAAATCTTGCAAAAAACAGACAATCAGAGAAAAAATTATTTGCTAGGATTTTCAGGACAAACCTCTGTGTGATGCTGCTGCTATTAAAGGGGAACATTATCACAATTTCAGAAGGGTTAAAACCATTAAAAATCAGTTCCCAGTGGCTTATTTTATTTTTCGAAGTTTTTTTCAAAATTTTACCCATCACGCAATATCCCTAAAAAAAGCTTCAAAGTGCCTGATTTTAACCATCGTTATATACACCAGTGACGTGCGGTGAGGTTCATGACTGGTGAGGCACTGACTTCATCACAGTCAGATTTACAAACATATGAACCCTAAAGAGTATCTTATTCACCATTTGATTGGCAGCAGTTAACGGGTTATGTTTAAAAGCTCATACCAGCATTCTTCCCTGCTTGGCACTCAGCATCAAGGGTTGGAATTGGGGGTTAAGTCACCAACAATTATTCCCGGGCGCGGCGCCGCTGCTGCCCACTGCTCCCCTCACATCCCAGGGGGTGATCAAGGGGATGGGTCAAATGCAGAGGACAAATTTCACCACACCTAGTGTGTGTGACAATCATTGGTACTTTAACTCATTGGCGTTGTTAGGCTTATTTTAGGGGGGCTCAAGCCCCCCTAAAATATTCTTAAGCCCCCCTAAATAATTTGGTGTTTTTTGTTTTTTTTTTACAAATAAATGCCGACATATTCATTATAAAGTGGCCCAAATATGAGTTTAAATAAATAATCATATAACCTGTTATTATTCACTCAGTTTCCCCTCACTTCGTAGCGTAAGGTAGAGAGCCCCTTTCGTGCGTCGGTATCCAATCCATTCCACTTGTTCATATAGCTAATGCCCACATCACTCAAATTCCAGCCCGCATTTTCTCTGCGACCTTGCTTGCGGTCCTGCAGGTGTACGAAGCACATTATCTTCCTTTACAATGAGTGAAGCTGCACAAAACCTTGTGTGTGCAATTGTAAATCATTTATTTTTTAAGTTTTGTGTTTTTTGTAGAATCTATATAAAGTAATATACATTAGCCTATTGTTAAAATAATGAAAAAAACATCATTAAATATATTTGTTTTATTGTATTGTTACATTAATAGCTGTTTTATTATTATAGGATGGCTTGTTAAACATTTAATAGGATTTTCAGAGGGAGGAAAAACCAAGACATTTAATATAAAATGTAAAATGAATAAATACATAAAAAGAAAAAGAAAATATATGGTTAAAAGCCATCGTCCCGGGGAGCATTTCATTTCGTCCCGTGCATTTAAAAAAAAAAAAAATAATAACAATGAATAATTTCTAAGTCTTTGTCAGTCGTTTGTGAAGTTTTGTGCTCGTGCGTAACATTCGCTCGCATCCTGTGCATCTCCTGGGGGCAAAGCCCCCCCTGTCCTTAAAAGCTAGTGACGCCCCTGCTTTAACTTAACTTTAACTTTACACATACAAACTGTAGCACACAAAAAAGCACATTTAATAAAAAAAACGTTATTATGGTCTTACCTTTACTTATAAGTGCGGGAACAGTGGTGTTCGTGTTGGAGGAGTTGTGAATGAATGAAATATGAAATCCTTGCAGCCGTTCACGGCTCCTCCGGCGCGAGCAATGTTGTTTTTGCACTTTTTGGCTTCTTGTTAAGTGACTTTTTTTGGGTGGATTCGGTCTTGCACGTGGAGGGTTTGGGTGTGGGGTTTGGTTGGTGTGGCGCTCTCGTCGGGAGGTGCAGTCTGCGGCGAAGGTGCCTTAACCAGCACCAGGAGGCGGGGTTACGCGAGCCTCAGCCAGTGCGTCTTCGCAGCAGTTTTATGATCGCTCAGCACAAGAAATACTTTACACACATACAGTTGTTGACAAAATACACTGTACATTATATACCTCAGCTAACTAAACTAAAATTCAGCGATTTTGAATAAAAATAATCTAAAACCGGTGAAGTTAAATGTATAGTATAATCACTGGATACATATAACAATTTAATTAATTTTTTTTCTTTTTACATTTTTTTTCTTTCCATGATCCTTCCTCTAGTGACTGCACGTCACTGATATACACCCGTCCATTTTCCTGTGACGTCACATAGTGATGCCAACACAAACAAACATGGCGCATAGAACAGCAAGCTATAGCGACATTAGCTCGGATTCAGACTCGGATTTCAGCGGCTTAAGCGATTCAACAGATTACGCATGTATTGAAACGGATGGTTGTAGTGTGGAGGCAGGTAGCGAAAACGAAATTGAAGAAGAAACTGAAGCTATTGAGCCATATCGGTTTGAACCGTATGCAAGCGAAACCGACGAAAACGACACGACAGCCAGCGACACGGGAGAAAGCGAGGACGAATTCGGCGATCGCCTTCTAACCAACGATTGGTATGTGTTTGTTTGGCATTAAAGGAAACTAACAACTATGAACTAGGTTTACAGCATATGAAATACATTTGGTAACAACATGCACTTTGAGAGTGCAGACAGCCCAATTTTCATCAATGAATATATTCTGTAGACATACCCTCATCCGCTCTCTTTTCCTGAAAGCTGATCTGTCCAGTTTTGGAGTTGATGTCAGCAGGCCAGGGAAGCTAGGGTCGATATTCTTCTCTTGATCATCTTCGGTGGCATAAGGGACGGTGTGAGCCAAGACATCCAGGGGGTTTAGCTCGCTCGTCTGCGGGAAAAAAACTGCCGCCATTGCTTGCCGTGCTACCGAGGTCCTTTGTCCCTGAATTGCTCACACACTCCGGCAGATTCAATGGGGGTCTGGCGGCAGATTTCTTTGACTTTATCGTTGGAAATGCATCTGCTTTAAGTGTCGCAGGATATCCACACATTCTTGCCATCTCTGTCGTAGCATAGCTTTCGTCGTTAAAGTGTGCGGAACAAACGTCCAATTTCTTGCCACTTTCGCATCTTTGGGCCACTGGTGCAACTTGAATCCGTCCCTGTTCGTGTTGTTACACCCTCCGACAACACACCGACGAGGAATGATGTCTCCAAGGTACGGAAAACAGTCGAAAAAACGGAAAATAACAGAGCTGATTTGACTCTGTGTTTGAGAAAATGGCGGATTGCTTCCCGATGTGACGTCACGTTGTGACGTCATCGCTCCGAGAGCGAATAATAGAAAGGCGTTTAATTCGCCAAAATTCACCCATTTAGAGTTCGGAAATCTGTTAAAAAAATATATGGTCTTTTTTCTGCAACATCAAGATATATATTGACGCTTACATAGGTCTGGTGATAATGTTCCCCTTTAAGCACACTAAAAGCATGCTAATAATAAGAGAAAGAAAATAAACATTTTGAAACACAGCATCATGATCATTTACCAAATTCGGTTCCTAAATCCCAAGGGGTTTGTAGAACCTCACACGGAAATTTTCCACTGTTTGTTTTCCAAAACAACCGACCAAAGGAACCACAACGGCTAATGGAGTAAATACTTCTCCTGTTTGTTGAAAATGAAAGCATCTCTAATGCTTCATACTTCAACTTGTCCCGCTCTGCTCAAACCTGCCCTGGCGAGGTGGATGGATGAATGGATGGACAGAAACAGTTTAGAGGCTACATGTTTTTCTGGTTTGGCACAGGTCTAGCACGTCTTCGTTAAGACTCGTCAACAAGTCATATCAGTGCGCGCCATCTTTCATAGGGAAAACGGCTGAGGTGTTTCCGTTGAACGGACTCGTGTCGGACACCGCATGAGTCACGCTACAGTTGCTCGCAATTTGAGAAACAAGCGTGTTCAGTGTGGGCGCGACACACCCCGCTTCTCAGTCTGGTCTGCATTACTGGGGACCGTGACGCAAAGCTCTTAACTACTAAGATAACCTCCTCCCCCTCACTTTTTAGGAAACAAATCAAGATGTGGTCCCTGATGCAATCACTCAATGGCGTTTTTATTATGAAAGAATCAATGGAGTACCAAACACTTTTTTTAGCATGACACTAGTTGCTTGGCATATTTTGTGGCCATTGAATAGCAACACTAAGGAAAAAACCTTAAAAAGATAATAAATAATAATAAATGGGTTATACTTGTATAGCGCTTTTCTACCTTCAATGTACTCAAAGCGCTTTGACACTATTTCCACATTCACCCATTCACACACACATTCACACACTGATGGCGGGAGATCTGCCATGCAAGGCGCAAACCAGCACCCATCAGGAGCAAGGGTGAAGTGTCTTGCCCAAGGACACAACGGACGTGACTAGGATGGTAGAAGGTGGGGATTGAGGATTCTAAAGATTAGGATCAATACACACGTAAGGATGGGTAGCGAATACGGTACTTTTTTGCACCAACTGAATCTCGCTGGTCCGAGCGACTCAGCTGGCATTTTTGCACTTTGGCACTTGGCGATCACTCCGGCAGCATTGAGAGCAAACTCAGCCAAACTGCCTCTAGGTAATGTTGCAATTTTCAATGCCAGCAAAAAAATTGACTTAAGAAAACTCTCCAACGCAAGTAAAGTAAGGCTCCACTTTTCCAAAAATGCGCTAGCTTGATGTTAATATACATTGACTTTGCTGTTGACATGCTACTGATTAGCATTAGCGATTTTACATGGCGATTTCAACACCTCCAAATTTGTTAACGAAAACTCCAACTCAGATGCACGTTATAATCACAGCTGGTGCGTAATAAGTACAAAACGTACAGTATTGGTGGGTTGCAATCACTTGAACCAGAGGCACTGTGGGTTTCGGGCAATGGTGTAGACTCCCGTTGGGCTACTGTTTATTTACCTGCATCAGTGCAAATTTGGGCGTATATTGTAAGGTTTAGAAGCAATTATATAAGCAATCATAAACAAATATTTAAAATGGGATGGATTGGATGTATACACTCTTAAGACATTTTTTTTTTTTTTTTAAGATTTTTTTTTTTTTTTTTTGTCCTGTCCAGCTTCTCAGGCAAATCATATAGTTGAAGTAGATGCCCATATCGGCTGTTCAGATTTACTTTATCTTTTAAAGATTGTTTAACCATTCGTCATCACCAATATGTTTACTGTTTGCTACGACCTCACTTCATTTGACCCTCACAATTGGATTTCAAGAAGAAAAGATTGAAGGCGCATCATGTCTTTACATGAAGGGGTCCACAAGTTAAGCATTGATAGGTGAAAGACAAAGTTGAAAGTACTGTATTTGATTGACATAAGGAGTGCCGTGCTGCTGTGATCGTGACACTAATGAGAAAAAGGATAAGTTTGTTTTCTGTTGATTTCCTGCTACAAATATTAGTCTGTCATCTACAATTCATGTCTGCAGTTGTTTTTATGGTGTGAAGTTCATATTTTGTCTCATTATTTTGCTATAAATGTCCCTGCTGTTCAGCAATGTTTGCTAGCGATATCAAGATTCGGTATATGCTGTTGAGCCTACGAGAGATGTATTCATCTAGTTTGTTAATACTATTAAGGATATTTTCTTGATGCTAACAAATATCACCAAAGACGCTTTAATGTGGTCATTCGTGTCGAATAAAGCACTTTGCTTTCCTGCACAAAAACAATAAGCTTTTAGTTTCTGTTATGAAAATCGACAACGAAAATACGGTGCATTGGACCAATAATCACTATATTTATTACTAAGACTTAACATGGCTTAAGTGTATTTGAACAACCAGGTCTCCTAGTTATATTTAGGCATAGCAACCACAATAAAACACAAACTAATGTGATCTCTAGTCCTTTCTTTACGTTTAATTCCGCTATCAAACACTACTAATATAGTAGAGAATAAACACGATTGCATCACGAAAACATTTTCAAACAAACATTTTACAAAGTGATTGCTGCAGACACAAGCATAGATTGTGTTCTACAAGATGATGAATGTTATATTTTTAAGCGCCATCTCCTTCGACACACTTTTTTTTCTTCCCTGACTTAATTACCTTTATGAACCACTTCTTTCGGGACTCTATGAAAGCTCTTTCCTATCTCTCTGTTTGAATGACTTGAACACCCAAGTACAGAACAGCAATATGGCATTTTCCGCTCAAACGTTACACTCACTCTCACTTGTTTTAATGCTACGCCAAAGCTGCTTGACCATCATGTGAATTAAGCCACAAAGAAGAAAAACGGTAACCCAGCAATAAACTACTTTTTAGGGCACAACAAAAAAACAAAGCAAAACACCATAAACCATACACTAGCCATTTAATGTCTTAGGCTTGCAACTGTATTTGCAACTTAATGTCATACTTGCAAATTGGATTCATAAATGTGATAGTTAAACACTATAGAACAACTGGGCAGCAGCTCGTTTTTATATGTTGCAATAAAAAAAATATTTCGGAGTCTTTATCAAAAACAATATTAACACACACAAAAGTATGGAAAAATGGTACTGTTGAGTAAGATGGGATTCAATAACGTCGAGAATTGGTACACTAATGGTTCAAATGTGAACGGTACCCATCCCTATATACACATCCATTTTACTGTTGAATTGGTGGCTTGTTATCATCCCTGTTATAAATATGCTGTCCCTAACAGATTTATTTGTTGTGGTGCTGTTGGGTTTGTGTTGTAGGTGCGATTAGACCAGGACGAAGACGTCAAAAAGCTTACACAGCTGAGAGATTCTCTTCGTTTGCTGCTGCAGGTGGACGGCAAAGAGGTAAGTCATTACAAACGTGACGACCCCATATAGAGCATTTTGGAAAAAGTATCGTTTGAGGAAAAAATGTTGCAACTTTACGA
The DNA here is from genome assembly GCF_033978685.3 of Nerophis lumbriciformis. NCBI lineage: Eukaryota > Metazoa > Chordata > Actinopteri > Syngnathiformes > Syngnathidae > Nerophis > Nerophis lumbriciformis. The sequence goes on along the minus strand of NC_084555.2, from coordinate 8,280,811 downwards.
GAATAAAGTCGTACAAGAAGAAACTTTTTTTTTTGCTTTTGTGCCAAAAAAAGTGTAGGTGCTGGGTAAATATCAGATGTGATAAGTTATGTCAAAACGATAAATCTGATAATTTTCAAATCTAATTCATCTAAAATAAAATTTAAAAATCCCCCAACGAGGCGAGATTATACATACTGTGCTGTAGGTAGGTGAAGATGAGCAAATCAAGCGCTCCTTTACTCGATTTATCGTAAACATCTCCGTTGCTCAGTGTAAACAAACATGACTGTTTGCATTGTATTATTCACCAAATGTTCTCCAAACATTCTGTAAGGATAGGAAAAAAACACAACACTTTATCATACACATGAAACGCCAGCATCACTATGACAATGTTTTGAAATCCTAAAAATAGACTAGCGCTGGTAAAGAAGCTGCTCTAAAGCCATCTGTTTAGAGAGATGCGCAAAAACTGCAATCTTAATTTATTAAATTAATAGATATAACGTTATCATGAATTGATTACGTGGACCCTGACTTAAACAAGTTGAAAAACGTATTCGGGTGTTACCATTTAGTGGTCAATTGTACGGAATATGTTCTGAACTGTGCAATCTACTAATAAAAGTTTCAATCAATCAATATCGGTTATCAATATTAGTCTTAAAGGAGAACTGCACTTTTTTTTGTAAATTTGCTTATGTTCACAATCATTATGAAAGACATGATGGTGGATGTTTTTTTAAATGCATTTTAATTAATACATTTGAGCAAAAGTGTGCTTACAATGGAGCTTATGGGAGCTGCTCTTTTCTGCCTATAAAGCCCTTAAAACATCCAAACACCTCCATGAAGGTTTTGTATACACACTGTAAGTATCGTATTTTTCGGACTATAAGTCGCAGTTTTTTTCATAGTGCGATTTATATATGTTTTTTTTTCCTTCTTTATTATGCATTTTCGGCAGGTGCGACTTATACTCCGGTGTGACTTATACTCCGAAAAATACGGTATATGTAATGTAGTAACGGGCACATCCATAATAACATTTAATATTTATGTATTTTGATCATTTCAGGCATACGTATGCTTAAAATGCATTTATTTTTTCTTCATCACAGATTACTCACTTCATAAGAGCCAACAAACATAATAAATCATCACTTACTGCGCAACGCCGACTGCTAGGACATTCATATATGTCCATTTAGATCATAATCATAATCCTCGCGAAAAAACAAGGGGGGCGGGGGTCACCAAGGGTGTTTAGGTGTCGTTCTATATTGGATGTCAAAGTGTACCAACTTCTCGAAATACGTCCTAAGCCCCACAGGCATGATTTATGAGCTACAATAAACTTCCAAAGAGCAGGGAAGCGAGGAAACAGCAGTATTCACATATACATAGATCGTCCGCGTTAGTAATTATATTAACAATATCCCTAATGCTTTTTTAATATTCAAATCACGAAATATAAATGGAGTATTGTTGGCAGTTTTTGTATGTTTTTTTTATTGGGTTCTATGGGCGGAATAGAGGACCTCTAATAAAAAAAATAAAAAATAAAAAATCCATCCGATTAATGATTGTGAACAATAGGCAACGTTTTTTAAAAGTGCCGTTCCCCTTTAAGAAGCAAGAAGTTGTCTATCGGCTTGAAAAATAAATAGTGTCCCTAAATTTTACTCAATTTAAAGGGGCTGTTTGCAATATGTACACAGATGCCTAGAGGGCGTCATCTTTCCAATGTATTTTACGTAGTATATCTCGCCTTCTCACGGCTTCTTCTACATAATGACGTTATTACGTACGTATGTAACACATGCTCGCACATTAGCATTAGGTGTTGGTAGCTAATAATAGCAATTTGGATAGCTGTATAATGACGTGCCAGCAACCTTAGGGTTTCTGGTTCGATCCCCGGCATGTCTGTTGTGTCCTTGAGCAAGACATTTCACCCTTGCTCCTGATGGGTCGTGGTTAGGGCCTTGCATGGCAGCTCCCGCCATCAGTGTGTGAATGTGTGTGTGAATGTGTGAATGCGGAAATAGTGTCAAAGTGCTTTGAGTACCTTGAAGGTAGAAAGGCAAGTATAACCCATTTACCATTTATGAGAATACATTTTAAATTTTATGATGAAAAAAATCACATCTTCTCGGTAAAAAAGTCATAATACTGCAAAAATGTAATTTTATTCTTAACAGGGTTAAGTTTTTGTTTAACTGTGATCTTTCTAGAAAAAAGCCACAATTTGACAAAACGAAAATGTGTAATTTTACAAGAAGGACATTACAATTTTGGTCTTGAAAAGTCTTGAAAAAACAACCATTATGTTACGAAAACAAAGGTGTAATTTTACAAGAATAAAAAGGTTAATATTATACAAGAGAAATACCTTATTGGAAATAAATCATAATTTTACAAAGATAAAGTACCGTATTTTTCAGAGTATAAATCGCACCAGAGTATAAGTCGCACCTGCCGAAAATGCATAATAAAGAAGGAAAAAAACATATATAAATCGCACTGGAGCCCAGCCAAACTATGAAAAAAAACTGCAACTTATAGTCCGAAAAATATGGTAATCGTGAAAGAACAACGTTGTTATATTTGCAGAATGAAGCCTTTTTTTATATGGTGTGATTGCGATCATGTGATGTTCCTTAATTCTTATTAAGCATGTCGCAAACAAACCATAACCAATAAAATTAATTTATGACATGTCTCTAGAGAGAGAGAGAGCGCGTCCATCTGTCTCGGACTGTTAGGTTTATGAGTGTGTGGGAATTTTGACATTCCCTTGTTGAACCATCTATTACTATGTCGCAGGAATACCTCAACAGGAAAAACTCTGGTAACGGCTACAGCATCCACCAGCCACAGGGCAACAAGCAGTACGGCACTGAAAAGTCGGGTTTCCTGCTCAAAAAGAGTGACGGGTTCGTATCAGCACCTTATCATCTTCATGTCTGATTCTAAACAAACGTGAATATCAAGTTGAATGGCTGTCACAGCACGTAATGCATGGAACCAAAGGGGCAGAGTTTGTGGTGGTGGTGATGGGGGAGGGAAAGGAAAGAAAACGAGGGGTCTCAACCAGCTGTTTTCCATTACCCTGACATTAAAATTCAAACAGGGCCCCTCCTAACTTTTTGGTAACATGGCTTGTTATAATTTTCTCACACACACCAGATATAACAGGCAGTATTTTGAAAATACTTTTACATTTTAAAGGTCTTAAAACATCTTTAATATAAAGTAGCTATCTGACGGAATAAATAGTTAACTTGCTTGATTGAGAAATGTGCTAAAGTTTTTTGCATTAGAAGTGTGAAACATTTTACACGGGGGCCGCAAACAGAAAGGCAATCATCAACATTTTATATCTCTTTCTCGTTGTCTTTTTGCTGTATTTTAGGCCTTGTTCGCACTGCAGGTCAACTCCAATTTTTTTGTATCAGATTTTTTCTTGTCCATGTGAACAGTGCAATTCCAATTTTTTCATATATCCAACCAGGCCTCTTTCTTTTGTGGAAATAAATCAGAAATATATGCGATACGTCCTCAATGTGAACGCTCCCGCGTTCCGGTCGCATTCATCCCACCAGAACGTCATCAAAAAGCGATAGGCGTCGCCAAAATAGATGGTTACAAAATAAATAATTGACAATGGAGCAGAAAACAGGTGAAAATAATGTTTTAGGAACTCACAATTCAAATTTGCCACTCTTGTCTCCGACTGCTCGCCCGCAAAATATCCTGTTAAACTGCCAGACCCAAAATACTTGTAGTCTTCCTTATTAATCTTCTACACGCAATAATTCGGTTCAGAAAATGTTGACTTCGATTGCAAAAAATCCTTGAAATTGCCACAAATGCGCCAGTTCTGAGGCCAACTAGAGTTCCGTGTTTACTTCCGAAAACACTGCAGTATGTGCGGCGTCATGACGTCATGTCCGCATGCGGGTCAGGTTGCATTCACATTAGAAATCACATTTTTTTGTAATGTGAACGGCCACATAAAAGATTGGATTTGACAACAAAATTCGAATTGGACATCCGATCCTGCAGTGTGAACATAGCCTTATTCAGTTTCTGGTAAGTTTTTACCCACTTTTAATCCTCCAATGAAAAAAACAAAAACAAGCCTTGGGCCACAAATGGTCCTTGGGCTACACTTTGGACACCCGTGGTTTACACCGGGTTATTATTCGTTATTCATATTCTATCATCATATTTGCATGCATAATGACAATACATCTGCTTTGAAAGCCTGAAAATGTTTCTGGAGTGTGGACGTGACCTCCAGTAACCTCTTTTTCTCCTGCAGGATTAGAAAGGTGTGGCAGAAAAGGAAATGTGGAGTCAAATTCGGATGTTTGACAATATCTCACAGCACGGTGAGTACCAGTAAATCTGACCAACTGTCTTCTCTTCATTTAATAACTCTTCCATTTTCAAACATAATTGTTTTGCAATATAATCTCACAAAACTTACTCCAAATGTGTGTGTGTGTTCAGATCAACCGACCACCGGCCAAGTTGAACCTCCTGACCTGTCAGGTGCGACCAAATCCGGAGGACCGTAGAGCCTTTGACCTGGTTACTCGTGAGTTTGACCTTTGATCCTTTACCCAAACGTCCTGCAAATGCCTGACATTCTTGATTTAGATATAATGCTTGCATAAAAATTTTAAAAATTATTAAAGCTAATATTTTGTCATAATTATCCATCCATTTTCTACCGTTTGTCCCATTCTTTGGGGGTCGCGGGGGGTGCTGGGGCCTATCTGAGCTGCATTCATTTTGTCATAATTAAATGAATATAAATCAGATTAACTAATTATTTAAAATGTTAGTTATTCAAAATGAATGGTGCGTTGCATTGTCGTAAAACATAGGGTCATTAGATAAATAAAAACAAGTATTTAAATCAATACATTCTTGTTAACGAAATAGAAAACAATACTTTCCACACAATTACTTGGGGTTTCTATGTCACAATTCAATCAATTGAATTAACAATTTGTTGTGCTGTTTCAAATGTCTTTATGTTATAGTAATTATACCACACAATTTGTCATTTTGATTAATTAATGTTTTTTTTTATTTGTATTTATTTCAGTTTGGCTGGTACAATGAACAAATAGAATATCATCATTATGCTATTTTTTTTTTTTTTTTTTGGTTTTGCGTTTTTACCATATTTAATTTTTATTATAACTTGTTTTGTATTTCAGTTTGGCTGGTATAATGAAACAAAAAAAAGAATAGAACATGCTTCTCACCATTGCACATTTTTTTTTGTTTAGCATTTTCATTATAACATGTTTTAAATGTATCTACCTTTTTGTACCCCATAATAATAGTTTGTCGTTTGATGTTTTTATTTGTTTTATTATTTGCTCAAGTTTATGATTGATTTATTTTACTGCTATGTTGTTTCCCACACTACTTTCTAATATAGTGAGATAGAAGTAGTAAAACAATCGTGTGCTGCTTTCACTTTCATTTATGGTCACACTTTATCTCCACTTTGTCCGTTTAACCAACCGACATTCATTGTTCCCTTCTTTTATTTTAACTTTATTCAAATCAGACTCTTTATCACTGCCAATGCTCCTACTCCACAGATAATCGGACATACCATTTCCAGGCAGAGGACGAACAGGAATGCGTGATGTAAGAATGATTTGTGCATTCATTTGTCTCCTTATCTCATCCGTTTACTATGCTGCTAGTCACTGCTTGTCATGCTCTGTTAATTTGCAGCTTAGATGTGTATTAAAAAGAGTTATGTATGTGGCACAATAATGTAGTAGAGTAAAACTGAAATGCACCAGCACACATTAATGAGGTCCTAAAAGAAGGCTGATTGTTCGTGGTGTACCTAATCAAATGTCCTAAGGTTGTTTATGCAACAAGGAGGATACTCTACAGGAAACAAAACACAGAGTCTTATTCGAAGGATCACTTTAGACCAGATGGGTGGAAATTCCCACTACCTCACTAATGTGCAAGGAAGCTTTGTGTGTTGATGTGGGAATAAAGAACAGTGCATGATGGGTTTGATGTGGCTGACTCCCTGGAGGACGTTTGGAAACTAAGCATTTGTACAAAAGAAGTACAGTGGAAACCGCTTAAATTGGTCCAGCTTCTTTAGACAACCCATCTGTGTTGACCAGCTCATTTAGTCCTTGTCCACCGCGTTCTTATTACTGAAAAGTACTCGTTTAAGCCGATGTCGACATAGTATTTGAGACTCAAAGCGGTTATTTCTCTGAAAAATGTCTGTTTATTTCGGCGTGTGTTTTAGTATTGTCAACATCCTCGTTTTTGCCAAGCCATGCAACTAAAGCGTGCACAGTGCGACTTCTCGTTGAGTGCAAAGTTAGTATGGCGTCACATTAGTGCCAAAAATCCGAGCGCATAGAAACTGTTATTGCGCGCTGATTCTCCATTTCGTGCGCGCGCGTGACACCCTTTCATGTCATGTCTCGTTTTGGCACTTTGGGGGCGGGTATGCTTAGACGGCCCCTTCTTTCTGATTGGTTAGGCGAAAAATGCTCAGAGCCAATCAGAAGTATAGCAGGGCGGGTCACCGTCAATATGTATCAAGATTTACGGAGGAAGAAGTGGATAAAAACATGTTGTGCGCTGATGAAGGCTATTTCATACCACATAAACACAATACAGGGTAATACAAAATGTGACCCAAATAAATAATAAGACAACAAACACCATAATCACATCTTTCAGCCAGAACTGGTCCACCAGCAATAACATCCAACCATAACATTATTTTATATTTTCACTTCTTCTTGAACATTTGTTGTCTAATTTATGGAATTTATTTTGATTCAGCCATAAAATTAATGAAATAATCTTTGAATTTTGTTTTTAAAATGTTAAAAATAGCCTTTTAATAATGTATTCTGAAACAGTTTAAAATAATCAGAGAACTGACTAACACTGACCCTACACAACTACCGTATTTTCCGCACTATAAGGCGCACCGGATTATTAGCCGCACCTTCAATGAATTACATATTTCATAACTTTGTCCACCAATAAGCCGCCCCGGATTATAAGCCGCGCCTACGCTGCGCTAAAGGGAATGTCAAAAAAACAGTCAGATAGTTCAGTCAAACTTTAATAATATATTGAAAACCAGCGTTCTAACAACTCTGTCCCAAAATGTACGCAAATGTGCAATCACAAACATAGTAAAATTCAAAATGGTGTAGAGCAATAGCAACATAATGTTGCTCGAACGTTAATGTCACAACACACAAAATAAACATAGCGCTCACCTTCTGAAGTTATTCTTCATTCGTAAATCCTTCGAATTCTTCGTCTTCGGTGTCCGAATTGAAAAGTTGCGCAAGCGTGGGATCCAAAATGGCCGGTTCCGTCTTGTCGAAGTCATCGGAGTCAGTGTCGCTGTTGTTGTCCAGTAGTTCTGTGAATTCTGCCTTCCGGAAAGCTCGGACCACAGTTGTGACCGAAATATCTGCCCAGGCATTTACGATCCACTGGCAAATGTTGGCGTATGTCGTCCGACGCTGTCTGCCCGTCTTAGTGAATGTGTGTTCGCCTTCGGAGCTGTGTGAAAAAAGCCACCCGGCCTCTTCGCGTAAACTTCCCTTAACCACTCGCTCATCTTTTCTTCATCCATCCATCCCTTCGAGTTAGCTTTTATGATGACGCCGGCTGGAAAGGTCTCTTTTGGCAAGGTCTTCCTTTTGAATATCATCATGGGTGGAAGTTAGCATGGCAAGCTAGAACCACAGTGAAGGATGACTTCTCATTCCCTGTGGTGCGAATATTCACCGTACGTGCTCCCGTTCCACAGTGCGGTTCACAGGAATATCAGTTGCTGTGAAATACGGTAGTAATCCGTGTGCGGATGGAGAGATTGCGTCTTTTTATGAACCGGATCCTTGTCGCTTAGTAGGAGCCATTTTGTGGTCTTTACAGATGTAAACAGGAAATGAAACGTACGGTGATATCCGCGCGTTTTTTCTTCTTCTTCCGGGGGCGGGCGGTAGCTTACAGTAGAAGAAGAAGCGCTTCCTGTTCTATGGGGGCGGGTGCTTACCTTGGCGGTTGCTTGCGTAGAAGAAGAAGCGCTTCCTGTTCTACCGGGAAAAAAGATGGCGGCTGTTTACCGAAGTTGCGAGATCGAAACTTTATGAAAATGAATCGTAATAAAGCGCACCGGGTTATAAGGCGCACTGTCAGCTTTTGAGAAAATTTGTGGTTTTTAGGTGCGCCTTATTGTGCGGAAAATACGGTATGTTGCACAATTAAGTAATTTTTTTTTAAAGCGAAAGAGGTAATTTCAACAGGTACAGCATCCTATGTCATATCTACATGTAATAAGATTTGTAACAAGGCAAACCGTTTGTAAATTGGTCGAAAATCGAGCAAGTTATGGTAATTTAATTAGTACATGTACCATTGACATCAATGTAATGATTGAGGCTAGCTGTCCGAGGTAAGATGGCTACAACGTTGCTACGCTGGAGAATGATTGGTCATATGAAAAATGCTCAGAGCCAATCAGAAAGGAGGGGCCGTCTAAGCATACCCGCCCCCAAAGTGCCAAAAAGAAACATGACAGCGCGAGGAGAGATGCCAGGAGTACACAGAGAGCGCACAGACCAAGACAGCGCGCGCGTAGAAAGGCACCGCGCGCGCGCAGAAAGGCACCGCGCGCGCGCGCAAAAGGGTGTCGCGTGCACACGAAGTGGAGAATCAGCGCGCGATAACAGTTTTTATGCGCTCGGATTTTTGGCACTAATGTGACGCCATAAGTTAGCTTCAGAATAATTTTTAGTGTTCGCTACCTAAAGAAAAATATGTGCATTATGATTAAGATACACAACAAAATGACCACACAAGCTCTTTTAGATAAGGTATGATGTATCATACGAACGCAGAACTATCTAAATAGAAATTTGCACAAATTGAAGAAAACAATGGCTGTTTTCGGTTAGCTGTTGGGGCTTCAGCAAAAGTACCAGCACTGTACCAGAAATGACAAAATTAGCTGTATACAGCTAAGGTTCAGCCTTAGGGCACTGTGCTATTAATAATAAACATGTTTGATCCTCAGCTGGGTGTCGGTGCTGCAGAACAGCAAGGAAGAGGCCCTGAACACAGCACTGGGAGGAGACCAGCTCCACCTCCAGGACAGCTGCCTGCAGGAACTTTCCAGAGCCATCATCGCAGAGCTCCGCCACATGCCGGGCAACGAGGCCTGCGCTGACTGCGGCGCCCCAGGTCACAAGATTTATTTCATAATCTGCCAAGGAGAGTTTCCAATGGCGTGGGTTTGTTTATCTGACGCCCTCCTAGAAACAGTTTGACTTGTATCATCTTTGGAATCATTCATAACTTCAACACATTTTTGTTCTATTTTAACCAAATCTGCCATTTTGCGTGCTTGATCTGAAGAGTGTCAAATCAAGTTTGAGACAGAACTGATCCACATTGCACATTTGACTGCAATTTACACCAACAGGCCACATCATTATGAACAACTCACCGCATCTGTTTAAGCAAGGCTTGAACGAATCTTTACCTATTTGAGCCAAATTTGCCAAGTGTATGTATGGTCAGAAGCTGGCTTGTCACACCAAATTTAATCAGGTTCCGATCCAGATCCAGCCCATTTGACGGCAACACGTACCGACTAGCCACAACATTAGGTACAACTCCCCGCACCTGTAGGGGCAAATCTTATCCCATGTGAGCTAAATTTGCCATGTTTATTCCTAGTCAGAAGCTGGAGTGTTACACCAAGTTGAATCTAGATCTGATCCATATTGCAGATTTACCAGCAATTTAAACTAACTGGCCACATCATTAGGAACAACTCGCCGCATCTGTTTGAGCCAAACTCCCACAACTCGTTCACTATTTGACCCAAATTTGCCATGTGAATGCATGGTCAGAAGCTGACGTGTCACGCCAAATTTAATATGGATCTGATCAAGATTGGCCATTTGACGGCTATTTACACTAACTGGCCACAACATTAGGTACACTTGCTCAAGTTTTTTGATCATTAATTAAATACCGTATTTTCCGCACTATAAGCCGCCCTGGGTTATTAGCCGCACCTTCAATGAATGGCATATTTCAAAACTTTGTTCACCTATAAGCCGCCCCGGGTTATAAGCCGCGCCTACACTGCGCTAAAGGGAATGTCAAAAAAACAGTCAGATAGGTCAGTCAAACTTTAATAATATATTACAAACCAGCGTTCTAACAACTCTGTTCACCCCCAAAATGTAATGTGCAAATGTGCAATCACAAAAATAGTAACACTCAAATTAGTGCAGAGCAATAGCAACATCAATAACTCAACGTTGCTTGAACGTTAATGTCACACAACACACAAAATAAACATTTAAAGCCCACTTTCTGAAGTTATTCCTCATCCATAAATCCCTCGAATTCTTCTTCAGTGTCTGAATTAAAAAGTTGGGCGAATACGGCATCCAAAATGGCCGGCTCCGTCTCGTCGAAGTCATCAGAGTCAGTGTTGCTGTTGTTGTCCAGCAGTTCCGTGAATGCTGCCTTCCGGAAAGCTCGGACCACAGTTGAGACCGATATATCCGCCCAGGCATTTACAATCCACTGGCAGATGTTGGCAGATGTTGGCATATGTCGTCCGGCGCTGTCTCCCTGTCTTAGTGGCGCAGGTCATCTTGTTGTTTCCTCTACCTACGCACCATTGATTCATTTATGTTCAATTCTCTCGCTGCTGCTCTATTTTCGTGTTCTACTGCGTGACTTATTGCCTTGAGTTTGAATTCTGCCTTGTACGCGTGTCTCTTAATAGGAGCCATTTTGTGGTCTTTACAGATGTAAACACACAAATGAAATGAAACGTAATATCCGCGCGCTTCTTCTTCTACGGGGGCGGGTGGTTGCTTACAGTAGAAGAAGAAGCGCTTCCTCTTCTATGGGGGCGGGTGCTTACCTTGGCGGTTGCTTACCGTAGAAGAAGAAGCGCTTCCTCTTCTACGGGGAAAAAAGATGGCGGCTGTTTACCGTAGTTGCGAGACCTAAACTTTATGAAAATTAATATTAATATTAATCCATATATAAGGCGCACCGGGTTATAAGCCGCACTGTCAGCTTTTGAGAACATTTGTGGTTTTTAGGTGCGGCTTATAGTGCGGAAAATACGGTAGTATGTTTACAGCAGTGTGTCAACCACCACCCCGTAGGTATCATATCACTAAGATTGGTTGTTTTGGTGTTCTCAATGGAAAATCCAACATGTTCAGACACATAGTTTTCAGTTTGAATTACTTCTACTGTTAATACTACAGTTATTATGTGTGTCTATTTGTTTTTTTTAGAGAGTTTAACTGTATTTTTCTGTTTTTATCATAGATCCAACATGGTTGTCAACCAATCTCGGCATCCTGACCTGTATTGAGTGCTCGGGCATCCACAGAGAACTTGGTGTTCATTACTCCAGAATCCAGTCCTTGACCCTGGACCTGCTGAGCACCTCTGAGTTACTGGTACCAATGAAATAAACTCTTTTAGCCCATAAAACACACCATTATGTCACTAAATAAGTAATATAAGCATTTTACGCGACAGTTGGCAGTAAGCATCGGGAACACAAGATTCAACGACATAATGGAGGCGGGGCTTCCGAGTGATGCTGTCAAACCTTTGCCACAGAGTGACATGTGAGTCTTGTGTTTTTACAATTAGCAAGCCACCTACACAAATGTTTATATATTTAAAAATATATATATTTTTTGTCTGACCACCAGGAATGCTAGAAAAGAGTACATTGTTGCAAAGTATGCCGAGCGTCGCTACGTCCTGCGAAGAGAGACGCCGGAACCGGGACAGCTCTGTGATGCCGTGAAGAGTCGAGACCTGACTTCTATTCTGCAGCTTTTTGCCGAGGGAGCGGATCTTACCAAACCACTTTCGATAACGGATGTAGAGGTGACGGCATTGTTTAATACAGATCATCACAGCATATCATAGCATGTGAGCAACATTAGTTGATTAAAGGGGAACATTATCACCAGACCTATGTAAGCGTCAATATATACCTTGATGTTGCAGAAAAAGACCATATATTTTTTTAACCGATTTCCGAATTCTAAATGGGTGAATTTTGGCGAATTAAACGCCTTTCTAATATTCGCTCTCGGAGCGATGACGTCACAACGTGGCATCACATCGGGAAGCAATCCGCCATTTTCTCAAACACCGAGTCAAATCAGCTGTTATTTTCCGTTTTTTCGACTGTTTTCCGTACCTTGGAGACATCATGCCTCGTCGGTGTGTTGTCGGAGGGTGTAACAACACGAACAGGGACGGATTCAAGTTGCACCAGTGGCCCAAAGATGCGAAAGTGGCAAGATATTGGACGTTTGTTCCGCACACTTTACCAACGAAAGCTATGCTACGACAGAGATGGCAAGAATGTGTGGATATCCTGCGACACTCAAAGCAGATGCATTTCCAACGATAAAGTCAAAGAAATCTGCCGCCAGACCCCCATTGAATCTGCCGGAGTGTGTGAGCAATTCAGGGACAAAGGACCTCGGTAGCACGGCAAGCAATGGCGGCAGTTTCTTCCCGCAGACGAGCGAGCTAAACCCCCTATCGACCCTAGCTTCCCTGGCCTGCTGACATCAACTCCAAAACTGGACAGATCAGCTTTCAGGAAAAGAGAGCGGATGAGGGTATGTCTACAGAATATATTAATTGATGAAAATTGGGCTGTCTGCACTCTCAAAGTGCATGTTGTTGCCAAATGTATTTCATATGCTGTAAACCTAGTTCATAGTTGTTAGTTTCCTTTAATGCCAAACAAACACATACCAATCGTTGGTTAGAAGGCGATCGCCGAATTCGTCCTCGCTTTCTCCCGTGTCGCTGGCTGTCGTGTCGTTTTCGTCGGTTTCGCTTGCATACGGTTCAAACCGATATGGCTCAATAGCTTCAGTTTCTTCTTCAATTTCGTTTTCGCTACCTGCCTCCACACTACAACCATCCGTTTCAATACATGCGTAATCTGTTGAATCGCTTAAGCCGCTGAAATCCGAGTCTGAATCCGAGCTAATGTCGCTATAGCTTGCTGTTCTTTCCGCCATGTTTGTTTGTGTTGGCTTCACTATGTGACGTCACAGGAAAATGGACGGGTGTTTATAACGATGGTTAAAATCAGGCACTTTCAAGCTTTTTTTTAGGGATATTGCGTGATGGGTAAAATTTTGAAAAAAACTTTGAAAAATATAATAAGCCACTGGGAACTGATTTTTAATGGTTTTAACCATTCTGAAATTGTGATAATGTTCCCCTTTAAATACAATGGAAAATATGCCTCCTAGTGGCTCTGAGCAGCATGCAACATCATTGCCACAATGTTTAGCAGCTGTTCTTGCTATGATGTCACCGTTTACTGAAAACCAATTTGTGTTTCAGCTCACAAACTAACAAAAACAGAGATGCATCTCAATGAATATCAACAATGTAACAAAATGATTAACAGAACTAAATCATACACATAGTGTAAATAAACCTAGAAAAGAGTGCAAGAATATCGATTTCATCACGCTATCATACTGATACTATCCTCTGAATCGATGCTATCGATATTTGGGTCGATCCGACTTTCCAAAACACAGCTGTCATATAAACGAACTGTTAATATGACACATTTGTATCAGTTTTAATTTAAAAGCGGTCCAGGGTAAACGACTCCGCCATTTTGCCTGAAGCCTCGTCGTCTTGTGTTTCATCTAATTGTCCCCTGCTGCTAGCTATTCACTCTCTGCTCAGTGTAACATAACCAGTGTGTCTGACGTGTGCTTTGTTTGTAGTGCTTGGATCCCGTTTGTTATTTCAGCTTTTCGGTTGAAGGAGCTCACATCTCTTGAGGATAAGTTCGACTAGCTAGTTAAAATATGCATGCATGGTTCCGTATTGCTTTTCCTTTAATCTCCTTGCCAGCTTAATCTTTGCAGTTTTATTAAAGTTAATAGAAAACAAAAGATATTGCACAAGAATCTCGTGACATTAGCTGCACGCCCTGCACTGTTTTTTATTGCAGTGACTCAGACGTGTTGCAGATGACAGTTGGAAGCAGTCACTAATTGAGGTCATGCCCTGATGTGACCTTTGAACCCCAGCTACTTTCATGGATTTTTGATCACTTAACGCAGTGTTTCTCAATTATTTTCTGTTACGCCCCACCCCAGGATAAAAAAACATTTTGTGCCCCCCCCCTACTCTCTGCCGTGACTACAAATAGTATCCTTTGTCTGTAATATTATAAGTACACCTCTGCATAACATTGAATCTTGCTTAACAATAAATACAACAAAATAGAAAAACTTACAACAAATATATTGAATTTTTTTTAGTCTGTAACAGAAAAGATATAAAGGGCACCAATTTGCCTGAAATTTAAAAAAACAATTCCTTATTTAAACTTTGAATATTTTTAAAAATGACTTGAACCATTTAAAACTGAAAAATACATTTAAACAAACTCAATAGATAATTAATTCAAATTTATCAGCAACATTAATTCAGAGCACAATTTATAAAACATTTTATCCTACAAAACAAAAATGTATAAAACAAATAATGCAGAGTTTTCTTTTTAGCAAAATGAGGAAGTTAGGGTTAATGATGACACCGAGCATGTTTTGTAGTGCACAGCTTTTCAAAGCAGTGTTTGAAGCATGATACTGATTAAAAAATGTTCCCTGGGATCACGCCATGCCCCCCTCGGGGGACCCCGCCCCGTTATTTGAGAAGAACTGATTGAATGTGATCAAACAAACCAATATACATCATGTTTTGACTGGTAGCGCTCTAAAATGCAACTTGTGCCAATTTACTATCTAATGTTGAATTATGTTCAAAATTATTGTCTTAAAGGGCCTGTTTGCAACTTCCTGACAGTAACATTTTTCAAAGCAGAAAATATAACAAGAACACCACCGGCTAGCTTATGTTACCATTAGTTGTTTAATAGAACACATTTGTTTGACAATTGTCTATATTTCTCACATATACAGAGTTTATATAATAAACATTTTTACCAGCCCGAATAGAATAATTGGTGTTTACGCAGGGAGCGTGTGCATGTATACAAAAGCAGTCCAAGAGTAGCATCAAACAATTTGCAGTCATGTTGTTGTTATGATACACTATACATTCAATGACAGCGAACGCTAGCCATCCAAATTGCTATTATTAGCTAACAACACCTAAAGCATGCATGTGTTACGTACGTACGTAATTACATCATTACGTACGTACGTAAGTACGTCATTACGTACGAGAAGCCGTAAGAACGCGGGATGTACTGTGTAAAATACTTTGGAAAGTTGGCGTCCTCTAATATTAGACTGATAGATCTTAGATCCCAAGCATCGAACATCGTCTTGCTTTCGAACAAAAACAAGATCATTCTACCATATCTTTAATGCGTAAGTTAAAATCATTTGGGTTCTTGCAGACCGCAATCCTACAAATGACTGACTGATTGGTTCAAATAAAAGATAATGTTCTGGGTGATGCCGTTCCACTCCAGTCCTGTAGGTAGCAGTAATGTGGATGACAAATGCTGCATACAGCACATCCTGAAAGTATTCACAGTGATTCACGTTTTCCAAATTTTGTTATGTTACATCCTTATTCCAAAATTAAATACATTTAATTTTGTCCTCAAAATACCCAATACCCCATACTGACAATAAGAAAAAGTATTATTATTATTTTTATTTTTTTTGCAAATTTATTAAAAATAAAAAACAAAGAAATGACATGTACATAAGTATTCACAGCATTTGCCATAAAGCTCCAAAGTGAGCTCAGGGGCATCCTGTTTTAATTGATCATCTGTGACATGTTCCTATAGGGGTTGTACTTGTATAGCGCTTTTCTACCTTCAAGGTACTCAAAGCGCTTTGACACTACTTCCACATTTACCCATTCACACACACATTCACACACTGATGGAGGGAGCTGCCATGCAAGGCGCTAACCAGCACCCATCAGGAGCAAGGGTGAAGTGTCTTGCTCAGGACACAACGGACATGACGAGGTTGGTACTAGGTGGGGATTGAACCAGGGACCCTCGGGTCGCGCACGGCCATTCTTCCACTGCGCCACGCCGTCCCCTATATATAGCTTAATTAGTGTCCACCTGTGGTAAATTCAGTTGGTTGGACATGATTTGGAAACCTGTCTATATATAAGGTCCCACACTTGAAGAAGAAGGAAGAATGAAGTCGAAATAATTGTTTGTAAACTGTCAAGATATGTTATGTCTGGAAAAACAAATCTGGGGAAGGGTACGGAAAAATATCTGCTGCCTTGAAGGTCCCAATGAACACAGTGGCCTCCATCATCCATAAATGGAAGACGTTTGGAACCACCAGGACTCTTCCTATAGCTGGCAGGCAGTTTAAACCGAGTGATCGGGGAAGAAGGTCCTAGTCAAGGAGGTGACAAAGAACCCGATGGTCACTCTGTCAAAGCTACTGGATTCCTCTGTGGAGAGAGGAGAACCTTCTAGAAGGACAACAATCTCTGCAACAATCCACGGGGCAGTTTGGTTGAGTGGTCAGACAGAAACCATACCTTCGTAAAAGTTTGCCAAAGTGCACCTGAAAGACTCTCAGACCATGAGAAACAAAATTCTCTGGTCTAATGAGACAAATATTGAACTCTTTGGTGTAAATGCCAGACCTCATGTTTGGTGGAAACCAGGCACTGCTCATCACCAAGCCAATACCATCTCTACATTGAAGTATGGTGGTGTCAGCATCATGCTTGGGGATGTTTTTCAGCGGCAGGAACTAGGAGTCTAGTCAGGATAGAGGGAAAGATGAATGCAACAATGTACAGAGAAATCCTGGATAAACTTGCTCCAGAGCGCTCTTGAACTCAGACTTTCAGCAGGACAACGACCCTAAGCACACTGCCAAGATATCAAAGGAATGGCTTCAGGACAACTCTGTAAATGTCCTTGAGTGACCCAGCCAGACCTGAATCCGATTGAGCGTCTCTGTAAAGATCTGAAAATGGCTGACGCTTCCCATCCAACCTGATGGAGCTTGAGAGGTTCCGTAAAGAGGAATGGGCAAAGAGGAATGGGCATAGAGAAATGGGTGAAACTGCCCAAAGATAGGTTTGCCAAGGTTGTGGCATCGTATTCAAAAGATTTGAAGCTGTAATTGCTACCAAAGGTGCATCAACAAAATATTGAGCAATTTTCAAATTTCTTCCTTCCTTCCTTCCTTTTAAAAAATTTTTTTTTCATAAATTTGTGAAAAATTCCTAAAAAAAGAAAGAAAAAAAAAAAAGAGAAGCTTTTTCAGTATGTGGTATTGTGTGTCGAATTTTAAGAACAAAAAATAACTTATTCCATTTTGGAATAAGGCTGTAACATAACAAAATGTGGAAAAAGTGAAGAGCGGTGAATAGCTTTTTTCCATGGCAACTTGAGGGTCACTTCCCCCACTTGGCCCCAAAGTAAATAGACTGTAACAGCACAAAGTGACAATGAATGAATCCATCCACACTTTATCTGGATCTTAACCAAAATGTTATGGCTTCTCTCCTTGGCCCATTCACGACCCCACGGTTGTGTAGTTGTGTTGTCTCGGGGGTAAAATTACACCAAAAAGTCAATCAATGTTTTTGTCACTTGTAGGCTGTCAAAGAAACCGCTCTCCATCTGGCCGTGCGCCTTGAAGAAAGAAGCTCTCTGGCTATCGTGGACTTCCTGTGCCAGAACAGGTCAGACCATCAACATTAAGGCTGTTAGCCATCATTTGATGATTTATGTCTTGTTCAGTTCTGATTAACATTCCTTTTTTGATGCCACAGCAACTGCCTGGAGAAGAGAACAGCAGAAGGCAACACAGCTTTGCATTACGGCGTCCTCTACCACAAGCCCGAATCCCTCAAGTTGCTGCTTAAAGCCAAGGCCACTCTTCACATAGGTACTTTTTATTTGGTTATTCTGTTTTTACATAGAACATTAAATGTGTTAAACGTTTTTTTTAATGCTTTCCTTCCAGTGAACTCTGCAGGAGAGACAGCTCTTGATATGGCCAGAAGGCTGCAACACACACAATGTGTTGAACTGGTGAGTTTGCTTAAAACAAACTACGTAGTTCTGGATTGTTACTTTGCATGACAACAGCATGTTTGCCTCCAAAAATACAAAAAATGTATTTGAGCGGTATAAACAATATAATGTTTACCTCAGGGCTGCTGTGTATTTATAGCAGGGCGGGTGGTGGCTGGTACGGGGGAATGAAGTAATTGTAACATTTGCATAATTGCCAATTGTGTATTTGCAAAAAGTGAACAGAAAACATGAAAAGCAAAACAAATAAGTTTAGAACTACAAATTACCTTTTTTCACAACACTAAACAAACAAGACGCATGTGGCCCACCCACAAAAGCATTTGGCGCTTCTTAGGAATATCGATGCGCGCGTTTATGTCACTCTAAAAAAGGCTCTTCACGAGTTTTGTCACCTGTAAAAAAGATTGTCTAGAACAGGGGTCCCCAAACTTTTGGCACATTGGGTTAAAAAAAAATAGTAAGCATTTGCTCGTTTTGACGTTAGTTTTTCTGACAAAATGAGCCGTAATAATATATGGTTAGATATAATTCATACTCCAGCTCATAAACTTACAATTAAACATGCTTTTATTTTGTCAAAGTATAATTTTGCGGCCGTATTTTACGCACTCTGCTGTGTTTAGTGACCAGCACGCAAGGGTTGGTTTGTCTGTCTGTTAGCAACATACCTCATAGTTATGAATAGATTTGAATGAAAGCTTCAGGAAATATCCGAAAAAAAACAATCCTTTCTCTCCCTTTTACGACCTTCCACTAACGGACCTCGCACAATCTCTCTACGCAAAGGAATTTTGGGAGATGTAGTTTACTTCCAGACCGGCCAATTCAGAAGTCCCAGAAAAATACCACACTTACCAAGTTTTCATTTGATACAGTCACATGTCATCACAGAATTATTGTGATGATTTTGATACCGAAATACCGCTGTATTTATAATACCGTTACATCCCTATCATTTATTGATTTAGTTTGATTTTTTTTCTTCAAGCACTGTGTAATTGTATGTATATTTTTTTTCCATCCGCTTTTGAGTCCCTTTTTTGCGGTATATTGGATTATTTTTTCTTTTCGTAATCAGCCTGACCTACGCCTTTGTGATTGACCCATGCCTTCATATCATTCGACAATGTTAACCCTCTTAAACTGTAAGTAGGTTAGATATAATTATTGTATAAAAATAAAATCAAGAGTACGATTACTAATTCAGTGTTGATATTTGAGTGGACCCTGGGCCCTTTTGTAGTTGAAGAGTTGGGCCCCGAGGTCAAAAAGTTGAAGAACCCTTAGTTTAGAGGGGTCTGATTACTCACTAAATATAGCAGCACAGCTGCTAAACTGGCAACCTTGATACCTCTTGCTACGTGTTCTTATTCTCTGGCAGAACAGGTACGTAATAATGTGTTTTTGAGCGAGGGCAAATAGGTAGCGCCAAACCTATTTGTGTCGGGTAGATCCAAATAAATGAATCCATGGTGCACGCTGTAATGTAATCATATAGTTATTCAAAACAAAAATTATGATACGTATTTTGACAGTAAACTATTCAACATGTCTCTAAAAAGGAGTAGGAAGAAGCAGAGCTTATTTAATCCGACCCCTTCTCTGTGTCTCAGCAATTACTAATAGTTTGTTTACTTTGTGCGTTTAAAATGTACCAGTTTAACAATTTTTTGTTAAAGAAAAGGATGCAGATGTGTTACGGTAAAATTAATAAAGTTGGTAGATACATATTACAATAATATAAATAAAGAAATAAGTACTCTATAGGATAGGTGATAAATAATGCTTTAATCGGACGGCTCCCTTTTTAATGAGCTTTAAATCATGTCTTAAAACATATTTTTACTCCTTGGATTTTAAACCAGCATGAAAGTTGTGTGATTTTAGTCTATTTTCTTTTCTTTTACGTATTTTATGCATACTTGCCAACACTCCCGGATTTTCCGGGAGACTCCCGAAATTCAGCGCCTCTCCCGAAAACCTCCCGGGATAAATTTTCTCCCGAAATTCAGGCGGAGCTGGAGGCCACGCGCCCTCCAGCTCCATGCGACCTGAGTGACGTGTCGACAGCCTGTTTTCACGTCCGCTTTGCCACAATATAAACAGCGTGCGTGCCCAATCACGTTATAACTGTAGAGTGATCGAGGGCGAGTTGTTGGTTTCTTATGTGGGTTTATTGTTAGGCAGTTTCATTAACGTCCTCCCAGCGTGGCAACAACACACAACAACAGCAGTCACGTTTTCGTCTACCATAAAGCAGTTCGTCTGCCATAAACAGCAATGTTGTGACACTCTCAAACAGGGCAATACTGCCATCTACTGTACATGCATATGTGACAATAACATCTACGGCTTTTAGAGAGTGCAGTGCACAACTGCGCACACAACAAGGAGACAAAGCAGAATGCATCATCACAGAGGGTGTTCAGCATGGTTAGAAAAATAGTGACAGAGAATAGAACAAGGATGGACAATTCAACCTTAACTCAACAATGAGTAGACGAGTGTTATGTGTGTGTATATGTGTAAATAAAAGAACACTGAAATTCAAGTATTTCTCTTATATATATATATATATATTTAAAATAAAATTAATATATATATATATAGCTAGAATTTGGTGAATTCTAGCTGTAAATATACTCCTCCCCTCTTAACCACGCCCCCTCCCCCCCACCTCCCGAAATTGGAGGTCTCAAGGTTGGCAAGTATGATTTTATGTATTATTCTCTTTATAGTTAAATGTTTTATACAATTGACTCTCCTTAGTTTTATTCTGTTTTTCAATGTGTTTTGACTCCTGTGCAGCACTTTGTGCAACTTTTATTGTTTTTTGAAATGTGCTATAAAAATAAAGTGGATTGGAATTGAATAATCATGTACGAATAAGAATCAGGTTAGTGATTGGTTGAGATTATTGTCCTTAATTAGATTATATCAACAACATATGTTTGACCTGTTTTCATGAAATAACTCATTAATGCATCTTTTGAGTTTTTAAAGCAACGTTTAACATTCGTAGCTGTTGTATAAAAAACACCCAACCAGAAAAAAAGTTTTGTGCTCCTTGTGTTTGCAGTTAGAGCTGGCTCACAGTGGGAAGTTTAACTCTCAGATTCACGTAGAGTTCATGTGGGACACTCAAGCTCAGGAGATCTATGACAGCGAGGACGACCTGGATGACAGGGTAAACATCCCACCGTGCATTTACACATCTGGAATGAATGGATACAATAAATAAGAGTTGCTGTCTGCTATTCTAGGTAAGCCCATTACCAAAAACACGTTCTCCCGTGTCCTCAAACGGAGGCTTTGGATCCCGCTGGAGTGTGATTAGCGGTGCTGGTGGCAATCCAGGCAGCAGACCTTGTCAGACCTATGAGAACCTAGACTTCCTGTACAGAAACCCACCAGCCAACAGCGCCCCTTCTGGGACATCCATGCCACCACCGCCGCTGCCTGCTAAATCCACCCCAAAAGGTAAACAAGCGTTATTACCTGCTCGGTGGCCTTGTGGTTAGAGTGTCCGCCCTGACATCGGTAGGTTGTGAGCACCCATTGCCTCCCTGCTTGGCACTCAGCATCAAGGGTTGGAATTGGGGGTTAAATCACCAAAATTATTCCTGAGCGTGGCCACCGGTGCTGCTCACTGCTCCCCTCACCTCCCAGGGGGTGGAACAAGGGGATGGATCAAATGCAGAGAGTAATTTCACCACACCTAGTGTGTGACTATCAGTGGTACTTTAACTTTTAACTTTAACTTTAACTTTACTGTAAATGCAAAAATGCTGATGCAGAATAAATGGGAGAGGTCTACCTAACATCGTGAGTAATTGACTTCTGATTTTCTCACTTAGGTCGCTCCGACCCTCAGCTCTCGGTCACAACACAAGAGGTCAACGTCCCTGCACCAAGACGCAGCTCCAACCCGACCGTCAACACCCCCATTCCACAGACGCAGGCCAGACAGAGCCCTACGTCTCCCAGTGTAGAAAGTCAAAGCCCAGGTGCTGGAAAACCACACAAGGGGAGTGTGTTTAGGGTTCACAGATACAGTGGGGAGGGGCAAGTCTTCACTGGCTCCACTTCACAAACTGCTACCACATCCTCCCAGAACCACATCGGACCTGTAAGGTAAGAGACTACAAATGGACACTCCACCATCTCCACATTGCTGCAGGGATCTGTTTTACAGCTGCCCTCAGACTTTTCTTAGATAAAAATCTGTTGAGACGTAAATACAGGAGTGTCATTCTCCTCCATTGTTGTTGTTTCTTTGCAACTCTGTTCCAAATGATGCGTTTGATGTGACTTGGTTTTTACAGTATGAGTTACAGTACTGTCAGAGTGGAACACTTGACTGAGGCAACGCAATACTGTGCAGTTTCGGTTTTTTGTTTTCAATTTCGTCTCTAAATTTTACGGTTATAATAATTACCACAATACACAAATACGATTCAATATTGATTCATTATAAATCTTAACGTAAATTTACAAGGTAACTAAAACTTGACCGGTCTAGCAGACCGGGCAACCACAATTCACTGGATTCGCTTTTTTTTCTTGTTGCTAGGCAGAGTTTTTAGGGCTTATACAAAACTATCCAAATGTCTGTAGTCCATCCCAACCTAGCAAATTACGAATATGAGACAAGTTTATATAGTGGAAATGCTTATTTCGGCGCCCTTTGACATAAGCGGTCGTTGGCATAACCAAACCAAAGCCATCTCTTGCACATTTACTTGTGACCTTCAACAGAGATATGAGAAGGGCTCATTCTGTTTTTTTTAACAAATATTTTTTACTTCATTTAAAACATTTTTTTTTTACAAACTAGGCAATTCACACACAGGGTGGTCACAATGGCTCCTAGGAGGAGGTACAGAGTTGTGGGTTTTACATAATGTGCAAATGCAAATGACAGGTGTAAACAATAACAAAAATTTGTGTACATAACAAGCGCATAAAAAATAGAAAATTATAGTAGTAATAATCATGACATAAGTGTATGTATAAGTGTAGCAATAATAATGTAAGTAAATAAAATAAATAATTAAATTAGAACAGAGAAAAGGAGGAAATAAAGGAGATGACAATCTTAAATCTGTTTACAGGTTAATACTTTTATTTTGAAGCCACTTTGCACTGAACAGGGAACCTCTGTGTGCACATTTTACTGCTATGAAACTAGACAGTAGTTCTGTTTCTGTTGTAATGTTTAGCGATAAAGATGAAGTGTAGAAAAAAAAGTCGATATGAACGGACCCATTTTTCATAGAAAGGACCCTTTTGGGGGTCAAATTTAATGTCCACAAAAGGGGTCGATTGTGTATATCGACACTGACTTAAGCGGTAGAAACAGAAGGGTTTGTTGAGTTCTACTGTATAGACATACAGTATGTACAATTCAGTCACTGTTCTGTATTAAATATAAAAGTACATTATTGGAAGGCAGAATGTGCATTCTAATGCATTAGCCTAAAACTTAAAGTTGCCCGTTCACTCCTGCTTTGTAGTCTTATCATTATAATGTCATGTGTCCTGTCCCAGTTCAGAGAAGACCACATCGTACCGTCGGACCAGCAACGGAATCAGCATCCAGGGGAAGTGTGCCGCGATATCTCCCACCAGCAACCAGGAGGAGCCGTATTGTATTGTCGGGGGAAACTGCGCGGGCCTCGGTCCAGTCCCCGCCCCGGCAACACCCTCTTCCTCACCTGGCGTGACCCCTGCACTGCGACCCCGCAGGAACGCCATGGTACGACCATAAATGATCCCTTTTGCTTCAAGTCTGTACATGTCCTACTGAAATATGTACCCTTGTCTTATTCTTATCTTTTGTGCAGAGTTCAGGCAACAGACAACACAATAAGCGGGTCAAGGCTTTGGTCGACTGCAGGCCCACCAGTTCAGAGCAGCTCACTTTTCTCAAAGATGAGACTATTGTGGTAACGCTTTCTAGTGACCCCCACTGGTGGGTAAGTGCAACTACCAGCTCTTTAACTCTAACAAATGTTTAACTGGATTTGGAATAGGTGAATGCTTTGAAGGGGAACTGCACTTTAAAACAAATAGTTTGCCTGTCATTCACAATTCATATGTGAGACAAGAACAAATGTTTTTCTTTTTTAATGCACTCTAATTTGTAAAATATGGCAAGTACAAGGTGGCTAACGGGAGATATAATATTAACCAAGTATTACCGTTATTGTTATTATAAGTGCTAACATTGAGAAACTACTTTTAGCGGCGTCGTGAGCACAGAGGTAACTAGCTTATTGATATACTGAGCCGGTGAGCTGCTGCATTGCCTCTGAGTTGGTAGAAGTTAATTATAGGTTATAAATCATGCCTCTCACCTGAATAGTAGAGGGTTGTGGCCATAAACCGAGGAGTTTGTCAACTTTGAGATTCATCTTAGACCCAGAGAAGGCGAGAAAGACATGTAAAGACGCTCGTTTACGTCCCCTTTTTTTTATCCTTCGTGAGGATTATGACTAATTATTCATCTAAACAAGAAGATATGAACATCCCATCAGTCGGCATCCCAGTGAGAGCAGACTTTGTGCAGTAAGTGATTGTTTTATTCTGTTCGTAGTTTGTATTTATTGTTTATCACTGAGCAATACTGCTGCTTGCTGGATCTGCCCAGCACATAGCTTCTAAAACTCGTAGCTCATCCACCGTATATTCAGGCTTAAAAATAGAAGGTTCTGGATCATCATTTGTCCCAAAGTAGTTGTGTTGTCTCTCATAAAGTCTGCCATGATTAGTAGTGTTGTTGTTGAAATGAATATGTATGCTTGAAATAAGCAAAATATGTAAATGTTACATGTTATTATGCATTTGCCTGTTACTACATTACATATATACTTACATCATGTATATAAAACATTGATTGAGGTTTTGGGATGTGTTGAGAGCGCTTTATAGGTGGAATAGACTAAATTCCATTACCTCCATTGTTAGCTGACTTTTGCTAGAATCAGAATGTATAAAAAATTGTGTACTTGTCTCAAAAAAGTGCAGTTCCCCTTTAAAGTCCTACTGAAATTAATTGTTTTTATTTAAACGGGGATAGCAGATCCATTCTATGTGTCATACTTGATCATTTCGCGATATTGCCATATTTTTGCTGAAAGGATTTAGTATAGAACAACGACGATAAAGTTCGCAACTTTTGGTCGCTGATAAAAAAAAAGAAGCCTTGCCTGTACCGGAAGTAGCGTGACGTCACAAGTTGAAAGTCTCCTCACATTTCCCCATTGGATTTCACACTCTCCTTTTTCTATTGTGGATCACGGATTTGTATTTTAAACCACCTCGGATACTATATCTTCTTGAAAATGAGAGTCGAGAACGCGAAATGGACATTCACAGTGACTTTTATCTCCAGGACAATACATCGGTGAAGCACTTTAGCTACGGAGCTAACGTGATAGCATCGGGCTTAACTGCAGATAGAAACAAAAGAAATAAACCCCTGACTGGAAGGGTAGACAGAAAATCAACAATACTATTAAACCATGGACCTGTAACTACACGGTTAATGCTTTCCAGCCTGGCGAAGCTTAACAATGCTGTTGCTAAGGACGCCATTCAATCTAACTTAGCTACGGACCTCGACAGAGCTATGATAAAAACATTAGCTCTCCACCTACGCCAACCCTCATCTGCTCATCAACACCGAAGCTCACCTGCGTTCCAGCGATCGACGGAGCGACGAAGGACTTCACCCGATCATCGATGCGGTCGGCGGCTAGCGTCGGATAGCGCGTCTGCTATCCAAGTCAAAGTCCTCCTGGTTGTGTTGCTGCAGCCAGACGCTAATACACCGATCGCATCTACAGCTTTCTTCTTTGCAGTCTCCATTGTTCATTAAACAAATTGCAAAAGATTCACCAACACAGATGTCCAGAATACTGTGGAATTTTGCGATGAAAACTGAGCTTTTTGTATTGGATACAATGGCGTCCCAATACTTCCGTTTCAACCATCGACGTCACACGCATACAACATCATACATAGACTTTTTCATCTGGAAGTTTCGCAGGAAATTTAAAATTGCACTTTATAAGTTAACCCGGCCGTATTGGCATGTGTTGCAATGTTAAGATTTCATCATTGATATATAAACTATCAGACTGCGTGGTCGGTAGTAGTGGGTTTCAGTAGGCCTTTAAGAAAAGGAGAAGGAAAATGTTTTGTTTTTAACATTTTAACAGCCACATCATTCAATCTATATATAAATGACATTTGTAAAGTTACAAAAGATTTAAAGTTAGTATTATTTGCGGATGATACAACAGCGTTTTGTTCAGGAGAGAACACACAGAAGATACTACAAATAATAACAGAAGAAATTAACAAATTAAAAAGATGGTTTGACAAAAACAGATTATCGTTGAATTTCAGTAAAACTAAAATAATGCTATTTGGTAACAGTAGAAGAGAAAGTCAAACACAAATACAAATAGACGGAATAGAAATTGAAAGAGTAAATGAAACCAAATTTCTAGGTATAATGATTGATGATAAATTGAACTGGAAATCTCACGTAAAAAATATACAACATAAAGTAGCAAGAAACACGTCAATAATGAATAAAGCAAAACATGTTCTAGACAAAAAAATCACTTCATATTCTCTACTGCTCACTAGTGTTACCATATCTGAGTTACTGTGTAGAAATATGGGGAAATAATTACAAAAGTACACTTCATTCATTAACGGTGTTACAAAAAAGATCAGTTAGAATAATACATAATGTTGGATATAGAGAACACACAAATCCTTTATTTATTGAATCAAAGATACTGAAATTCTACAACAGTGAATTTGCAAACAGCTAAAATTATACACAAAGCAAACTACAATCTGCTACCCAAGAATATACAACAATTCTTCTCAAAAAAAGAGGAGAAATATAATCTTAGAGAGAAATGTAATTTAAAACATTTGTATGCACGTACAACACTTAAAACCTTCAGTATATCAGTATGTGGAATTAAATTATGGAATGGATTAAGCAAAGCAATCAAACAATGTACTAATATGATCCACTTCAAGAAACTCTTCAAACTTAAATTGTTTACAAAGTATAAAGAAGAAGAACCATGATAAACATTCTGAATTTATTTAACTCATCCATTCTTTCACTCACAAAATAATCTTACTTATCTCAACATATGAAATGTAACTTACTTCACCAATTATTATTTATTTACTTATTTTTATTGTGATTACTTATGGAGTATATTGTGAATAAATTGAGAACAGGAAGTGAGCAAAAGTTTTAGCAACTGTTATGTAAAAGAAAAGGGGTAGGATTAAATAAGCTCTGCTTCTTCCTACTCCTTTTCGAACATGTTGAAAAGAGAAACTGGAGATTGTGATGTATCATGTTGTATGATTGCATGTTCGAAATAAACTCAAACTCAACTCAACTCAACATCATTGTGCTATTACTAATAAACACACATTTTCTAAACATTAAACTTTTTTCAAACTAATTGCTATTGCTGATATGCTGTGATGAATTTTCCATTTAAATTGCTTTCGTTTTAGTATCTCATAGCATCCACATTAGAGATGCGCGGTTTGCGGACACAATCGCGGAGTCCGCGGATTATCCGCGGATCGGGCGGATGAAATTAAAAACAATAAGATTTTATCCGCTCGCGAGTCGGGTCGGGCGGATTAATTAGATATTTTTTTTATTTTTTTATTTTTTTTGCGGGTGGCAGTTAAACCAATTCGGAAATATATATACATAGTTAAATGTTGTTACCCACATACGAAAAACGAGCAGGCACCTGCTGCATATGCCACAACAGAAGAAAAAAAAAGAAAAGAGATGGACACTTTTACGGAGCGGAGAAGGGACGCCTCGCCGGGGTCCGGGACCGAGGCCCCTTCCCCCGAGAGGGCCCCACCGGGAGCCGTAGCTGAGGCGATCCGCGAGAAGGGCCCGACGCACGTCCAGGGTCACTACCGCGCCCACCGCACCGACACCCCGCCTCGTCCGCTTTCGCAGTGCGCTCACGAAAGGGGTGGGGCTCACCCTGGTTGATATAGAGAGCAGGACGGTGGCCATGGAATTTCATTTAAGGTTTGTGATAAACCATCAAACTCATTCGTTAAAAGGACTCTATAGTAATATAAAGCAAATTTTTCTGGACATTATCATGCAAGAAAAGTTTATTTTTGGGATCGCGATCACCGCGTAATGATTTTTAAAGGTTGCATTACATTATTAACTGTCCCATGTGATCAGCCAGTGCGATTGGAAGTCCATGCTCAATTATTGCCTCCGTAAATAAAA
Source organism: Nerophis lumbriciformis (assembly GCF_033978685.3). Taxonomy (NCBI): domain Eukaryota; kingdom Metazoa; phylum Chordata; class Actinopteri; order Syngnathiformes; family Syngnathidae; genus Nerophis; species Nerophis lumbriciformis. The sequence goes on along the minus strand of NC_084555.2, from coordinate 8,252,330 downwards.
CTTCGGCATTTATCACATCCAAAGAATCTGTTTGGGCGACGAAAAACGTTGAAAGTTTTCCACTTGTATCGCTAGCAACGGCATTAGACTTGTGTTTTTTTGTCCCAACGTGGTCTTTTACATCGCTAATTCCTCCGTGTCCGATTGAAAAATCTTGTCTGCACAAGGTGCAATTCGCGTAGTTTTCACCCTTTTTTTTTTTTTTTAATTAATATTATTTAATTAATATTAATTAATTAATATTATTGGAGTGCCATCTCCGGGTTGGGGAGGAGATCTTGCCCCAAGTGGAGGAGTTCAAGTACCTCGGAGTCTTGTTCACGAGTGAGGGAAGAGTGGATCGTGAGATCGACAGGCGGATCGGTGCGGCGTCTTCAGTAATGCGGACGCTGTATCGATCCGTTGTGGTGAAGAAGGAGCTGAGCCGGAAGGCAAAGCTCTCAATTTACCGGTCGATCTACGTTCCCATCCTCACCTATGGTCATGAGCTTTGGGTTATGACCGAAAGGACAAGATCACGGGTACAAGCGGCCCAAATGAGTTTCCTCCGCCGGGTGGCGGGGCTCTCCCTTAGAGATAGGGTGAGAAGCTCTGTCATCCGGGGGGAGCTCAAAGTAAAGCCGCTGCTCCTCCGCATCGAGAGGAGCCAGATGAGGTGGTTCGGGCATCTGGTCAGGATGCCACCCGAGCGCCTCCCTAAGGAGGTGTTTAGGGCATGTCCGACCGGTAGGAGGCCACGAGGAAGACCCAGGACACGTTGGGAAGACTATGTCTCCCGGCTGGCCTGGGAACGCCTCGGGATCCCCCGGGAGGAGCTGGACGAAGTGGCTGGGGAGAGGGAAGTCTGGGCTTCCCTGCTTAGGCTGCTGCCCCCGCGACCCGACCTCGGATAAGCGGAAGAAGATGGATGGATGGATGGATAATTAATATTAGATATATAACAACGGGCGGATGGCGGGCGGTTGCAGTTCTGATCAAACGTTACATCGGGTGGATGGCGGATGGTTGACGACTTTCTGACGCGGTTGCGGATGAAATAAATTGCCTATCCGCGCATCTCTAATCCACATTTAATTTCTTTAAAAAAAATATTACAAATTTGTGAAATATTTGTTCTACTTTTGTTTTATCAGATGGGTTACATAGAAGGGGACTCGTCCAGGAGTGGGACCTTCCCTGTCAACTACGTTCAGAAAGTGTCGGACTGAACCGATGTTGGTGAACCAGGAACTGAAACGACATTGGATGCTCAGTGACGTAATAGCCTTACAGCGGCTCCAAGTGGACTTTATGCTGTTTCCTTCGCGCAGCTTACATGGATTTACTCAAAGAGGAACGATGTGAGTAAATTAAGGACACACACCCAGCTGCGCGAGGACACAGTTCTGGGATTTAAACTTTTAATAAGGGAATCTCAAACTTTAACACTAAAAATGTAATTGCAGCTTTGTTGTTCTCTAAAACCTTTGTATTAATAACTACAAAGGCATTTTCAAACATTTCTGTACATTCCGGGCTAATCCCTTTTTAAAATGCACTTTACACTCATGCAGGATAATTCTTTGAAAAAAAAGGCCAACTGCTGTCTAAAGAAGGCCAGCGTCTTTTTAACTAAATCTTTTTTTTTATTTCTTGCTCCCAAAAATCTTGTTAAGCCTGCAAGTATCCACAACTATTGTTAGTGATGGAATATTAATGATGAGAACCAGGAAGTGACATATGAGTGATTTGTGAATACAGTTACTGGGGGCTTGTGTGCATCGTAACCCAATGGACTTAAGCACAATTGCACTTAATGTACATATTAAAAACATTTTTTGGAATTTCAATTGAGCAAAAAGTATGCTATGTTTTTTTTTATACTGACAAATAACCCCAAAATGTAACTTGTGTTATTGAAATGTATACAGGTAAAAGCCAGTAAATTAGAATATTTTGAAAAACTTGATTTATTTCAGTAATTGCATTCAAAAGGTGTAACTTGTACATTATATTTATTCATTGCACACAGACTGATGCATTTAAATGTTTATTTCATTTAATTTTGATGATTTGAAGTGGCAACAAATGAAAATCCAAAATTCCGTGTGTCACAAAATTAGAATATTACTTAAGGCTAATACAAAAAAGGGATTTTTAGAAATGTTGGCCAACTGAAAAGTATGACAATGAAAAATATGAGCATGTACAATACTCAATACTTGGTTGGAGCTCCTTTTGCCTCAATTACTGCGTTAATGCGGCGTGGCATGGAGTCGATGAGTTTCTGGCACTGCTCAGGTGTTATGAGAGCCCAGGTTGCTCTGATAGTGGCCTTCAACTCTTCTGCGTTTTTGGGTCTGGCATTCTGCATCTTCCTTTTCACAATACCCCACAGATTTTCTATGGGGCTAAAGTCAGGGGAGTTGGCGGGCCAATTTAGAACAGAAATACCATGGTCCGTAAACCAGGCACGGGTAGATTTTGCGCTGTGTGCAGGCGCCAAGTCCTGTTGGAACTTGAAATCTCCATCTCCATAGAGCAGGTCAGCAGCAGGAAGCATGAAGTGCTCTAAAACTTGCTGGTAGACGGCTGCGTTGACCCTGGATCTCAGGAAACAGGGTGGACCGACACCAGCAGATGACATGGCACCCCAAACCATCACCCAACCATGCAAATTTTGCATTTCCTTTGGAAATCGAGGTCCCAGAGTCTGGAGGAAGACAGGAGAGGCACAGGATCCACGTTGCCTGAAGTCTAGTGTAAAGTTTCCACCATCAGTGATGGTTTGGGGTGCCATGTCATCTGCTGATGTCGGTCCACTCTGTTTCCTGAGATCCAGGGTCAACGCAGCCGTCTACCAGCAAGTTTTAGAGCACTTCATGCTTCCTGCTGCTGACCTGCTCTATGGAGATGGAGATTTCAAGTTCCAACAGGACTTGGCGCCTGCACACAGCGCAAAATCTACCCGTGCCTGGTTTACGGACCATGGTATTTCTGTTCTAAATTGGCCCGCCAACTCCCCTGACCTTAGCCCCATAGAAAATCTGTGGGGTATTGTGAAAAGGAAGATGCAGAATGCCAGACCCAAAAACGCAGAAGAGTTGAAGGCCACTATCAGAGCAACCTGGGCTCTCATAACACCTGAGCAGTGCCAGAAACTCATCGACTCCATGCCACGCCGCATTAACGCAGTAATTGAGGCAAAAGGAGCTCCAACCAAGTATTGAGTATTGTACATGCTCATATTTTTCATTTTCATACTTTTCAGTTGGCCAACATTTCTAAAAATCCCTTTTTTGTATTAGCCTTAAGTAATATTCTAATTTTGTGACACACGGAATTTTGGATTTTCATTTGTTGCCACTTCAAATCATCAAAATCAAATGAAATAAACATTTGAATGCATCAGTCTGTGTGCAATGAATAAATATAATGTACAAGTTACACCTTTTGAATGCAATTACTGAAATAAATCAAGTTTTTCAAAATATTCTAATTTACTGGCTTTTACATGTATGCTAACTGATGCTTGTCTAAAAATGCTGATGTGTGTGTTTATGCATTTTTGCATTGGATGCAATTAGTGCAGGTGTATCTAATGTTTTGCCTGGTGAGTGTGTAGTGCAAGGCAGATGATGATGATGATATGTTTACAGACACAAGTGGAGCGGAAGCTCAAACAGAACTAAAGGTCCTAAGTGCCTTTTTTCGCTCGATGCCAGCATGCATTGATTCAATTATTTATTGCAGCGCCACACGCATAACAAAAACATTCAGTGCTTCCCTTTTCTCTTGCATAATAGGAAAAACACATTTACAGTAAAAAAACAAAACATTTATATTGATTTTAATCTGTTAATTATGGTTTTTAATCATTACATTCCAATTAATAAATGTTCATTAAACTGTAAACCAGTGGTCATCAAGCTTTTTAAGCGCTGGTGCCTGATCTCAGCCATGAACCAAGGCAAAAAGATCAGCACTCAACACACCCTAGAAAATGCAGTGAATCCGGAAAGTATTCACAGCGCTTCACTTTTTCCACATTTTGGTTGCTACAATCTTATTCCAAAATGGAGTGGAATTTATTTTGTCCTCAGAATTCTACAGACAATACCCCACAATGACAATGTGAAAAGTTTTTTTTTTTAAATATTTTTTGGCAAATTTATTAAAACTAAAAAAACATGTACCGTATTTTTCGGACTATAAGTCGCAGTTTTTTTCATAGTTTGGCCGGGGGTGCGACTTATACTCAGGAGCGACTTATGTGTGAAATTATTAACACATTACCGTAAAATATCAAATAATATTATTTAGCTCATTCACGTAAGAGACTAGACGTATAAGATTTCATGGGATTTAGCGATTAGGAGTGACAGATGGTTTGGTAAACGTATAGCATGTTCTATATGTTATAGTTATTTGAATGACTCTTACCATAATATGTTATGTTAACATACCAGGCACGTTCTCAGTTGCTTATTTATGCCTCATATAACGTACACGTTTTCAGCCTGTTGTTCACTATTCTTTATTTATTTGAAATTGCCTTTCAAATGTCTATTCTTGGTGTTGAGTTTTATCAAATACATTTCCCCCAAAAAATGCGACTAATACTCCAGTGCGACTTATATATGTTTTTTTCCTTCTTTATTATGCATTTTCGACCGGTGCGACTTATACTCCGGTGCGCCTTATACTCCGAAAAATACGGTGCATAAATATTCACAGCCTTCGCTCAATACTTTGTTGATGCACCTTTTGGCAGCAATTACAGCCTCAATTTTTAAAATACAATGCCACAAGCTTGGCACACCTATCTTTGGGCAGTTTTGCCCATTCCTCTTTGCAGCACCTTTCAAGCTCCAGGATGGGAACCATTGGTTTTCATCCAGGATATCTCTGTACATTCCTGCATTCATCTTTTCCTATATCCCGACTAGTCTCCCTTTTCCTTCCTCTGAAAAACATCCCCACAGTAATTGTAATTTCTGCCAAATGTGCATCAAGAAAGTATTCAGCAAAGGCTGTGAATACTTATGTACATGTGATTTTTTTATATTTTTTATTTTTCATAAATGTGCATATTTAAAAAAAAAAAAAAAAAAATCACATTGTCGTCATGGGGTATTGTTTGTGGAATTCTGAGGACGAAAATTACTTTATTCCATTTTGGAATAAGGTTGTTACATAACAAAATGTGGAAAAAGTGACTTTCCGGATGCACTGTCTATGCAGAGCAGATGGTTGCAAATCATAATTATTAGGAAGTGAAAAAGAGAAAGAGGGTAAATATTGCGATTGTTATTTTTGGTATGTGCTCAACAATGGTTTGGTTTTAGGATGTCAAAATGCGCACCTTCAGGAACTGTACTCACGGAATTACATGTATTTCTTCCCGTTAAAGTATTTTAAAAGAAACAAATAATTATTAAAGCTGCAAGCAGCGTTGTTCGGGCCCGCGTCTTTGGCAGGTGCTAGTCCTAAGTGTCCCAATACTTTTGTCTACTTTTAGTCTGAAGTGTCCCAAGACTTTTGTCTAGTGTACCTACCTTGTCTGCATTGTGTGGGCACGTTGGTGCTTCCTGCTTTTGAGCAGCCATCTTAAAAAAACAGCACCGCAGGAGCATCAGTGCAGCGGGTCTTTGAAGGGTCATAAAATCAAAACCGGAGCAGGTATCACAACTCTTTCACCAACTTTTAATCAGAAGGGTTCAATCTCTCTCCTGTGTTAGTTTCAAGCCGAAACAACAAACGCGCTCAGAGGAGATAATGTTTGAAGAAAGGGGACGGGTTTTTACAAAAATGTTGTGTTGAAGGGGGAATAGCAAACTTCCTGCATATTTTTGCTGGGGGTTGTAAATTTATGAAATGTAGGTCTAAGTGAGACCTACATAGAGGTTTTTATTTCATGTCTCTCTGACCTTCCCAGTGGGAGTTACAGGCGGTTTTGTAATTTTTTTCTTCCGAGGAGCAGTTTTTTTTTAAAATTGCTGTCGAGCGCAATTTTTGAATTTGGGGTTAGGTTTTTTTATTAGATCACAGTTTTTGCCAGTCCTGATGTGTGTGTTCAGTTCTGTGAGTTTTGAAGCATGTTAAGGGGGTCAAATTACAGCGCAAAGAGGCAAAAGTGACTGTTTTTAGTACTTTTTTGTCTTGAAGGGGGAATTGCCAACTTCCTGTTGATTTTAGCCCGAGGATGTACAATTATGAGAACTAGGTCTAAGTCAGACCTACATAGAGGATTTTGTTTCATGTTTTTCCGACCTTCCTAGTGGGAGTTAGAGGCAGTCTAGTTTTTATTTTTCCTAGGGGGCGCTAGAGCGCAATTTTGAGTTTTGAGGTTTGGTTTTTTGATAAAAAGTTTTGCCGTATATTACTGATGTGTGTGTAAAATTTGGTGAGTTTTGAAGCATGTTAAGGGGGTCAAAGTAGTGCGCAAAGCTGCGGAATAATAATAATAATAATAAGAATAAAACCTTAGAAATACAATAGGTCCTTATGTCCCATTGCATAAGGACTCCCTGTGGGAGTCCTTTTGCAACGGGCCATGGCGGGCCCTAATTATAGTGTAGTCAGGGGAATTTAATCACATGTGCATCATACTCAGGGCTGTGCATGAGTTGTTTCATGGGAAAATATTAAAAAAGGCTGTCAGTGTGATGTGTTGTACACCACTGCATACCACAATAATACATCTACTGTTACTTTAATATCTCTCAATAACGAGCTATCTTTTGAGAAGGCTAGGAATCGGAATAAGTTTGTACTATTTGACAGCTGCATCCGCCCTCTTTAATATTCCCATCATGCTTGCCTCTGTGCTCTTCTCCAAGCTCAACCCTTCCCTTGGCAACTGTAGTGCGCCTGCTTCATCCGACCCTGTGTCCAGTATGAGGACCGTTCAACCTGCCGCTTATGTAACAAAGTCCCAAATAATATTGATGCTATTTCTAGCCCACACACACATACCCTTTCCTAGATCTGTGCTGTATATATGTTCACAGTGTATGTATGCACAATACATTGTGGGATGCTAATCCATCAAAATGCAAGAATGAATAAATCTGGATTTATTGGAAAAATCTTGCCTTATTGGCTCTTCTAAATATAGAAATGTAACATCCTACATATACAAATGTAAACCATGAGATGTGCTTAATGCGTCCATTAAGTGAGCAAAAGCGAAAACATCAGCTTAATGTAACTTCACATACCCTGGCTTACAATAATGAGCACTAAGTTGGCCGTTGGATGCATTTCCATTTTTTTTTTTTTTTTAATCTAAAGTCGCCGTTATCTAACTCGGATTTTAATACATTCAGCAGTAAAGAGGATCTAGCGGAGAAGTGAATGATTAAATTACAACATAATACTGCCATTCCAATGCAAAGTGATGTGTCCTCTTCTGCTGAATCCGAACGGAACCATTAGGAATTCACAGAAAAAAAACAGCTTTATATCTTATGTAACAGTTTTAATCATTTAATCCTAATGATGTGTCCCTGTCTCGTACATTGCAGCCCGGCGCTTAGATAAACAGTCCAGAAAATACACATGGAACGACAGTCAAAAAGTAAGGAGAAAACATTTTAGGAACATTCATTCTTTTTCTGTGCAGGACAAAACTTGTTTGCAAAAATTAAGAATTTTAGCTCATTTAATTGTCAGGAATTAAGGCTGTGAATTGAAAAAATGAACACTTACAATCATTGTGAGGGCCAAATAAGATAGTAGACATTTGTGCAGAAAGTGGAAATTACAGAAAAACAAGTGATTTGAAGAAAGAAAAATAGATTAAAAGCATACAACTCACAAATCTACACATTTTTTACAAAATAACATGGAAAAAAAAATATTTTTACATTTTTCAATTGTGTATACAGTATATCTATAATTGTATTTTAAATGTTTTCAACATCAGCCTGTTTCACATAATTCCTTTTTTTTTAGTTGAGCACAAAAACATTTCATTAACTCGTTAGATCAAATTTATATGTCTTTCTTGAACTAACAAAATGCAATTATGTGTTGACCGGCTGACATGAACATTTTAAATAAGGTCAATAAGAAAATGTTTTCAATTCAAAGGTCCAAACAAGATAGGATCACAATCATTACATTAAATAGTCAACAATCAAAGATCTTTAGAAATAGTCAACATTACATTCATTCTGGACGTGGGCCCCGAGATCTTTGGGAAATGTTTTCAGTAGCCTAAAAACAGCATTGTTGTGTGTCCTTTTTGGATGTGTTTGCCACTTTACCATCACTATGTCAACAGTGTTATCATTGCCAATGCACAGACATTGCATAAGGCATATGAGAAGCGCTATAGGCCAGTTGTATAGCACTATATTTCGATTTACTGTACATATACAGTAGAATCAGGAATACATGTACTGTATAAAGGCCTAATTTGCACTGTAGCTCTTTGCTCAAAATTGTTTGGTTGAGATGTGCCCAAAGATGGCACGCAGGCGCTCACCTTGGCTGAGTGGAATGCTTGATCGAGACTTAATTCAATTACAAGGTTGTTATGGCTATTAAGGAATTTTAAAAAGATGAGAAGTCTCCCTTCTGCTCGACTGTGTTCCCATATCAAACAGTTCCTCTGAGCCCTTTAAAAGAGTTGATACGGGGAAAACAATCAAAGCTGACATTCTATTTACTGTACCGTATTTTCCGCACTATAAGGCGCACCTAAAAACCACAAATTTTCTCAAAAGCTAACAGTGCGCCTTATAACCCGGTGCGCTTTATTACGATTAATTTTCATAAAGTTTCGATCTCGCAACTTCGGTAAACAGCCGCCATCTTTTTTCCCGGTAGAACAGGAAGTGCTTCTTCTTCTACGCAAGCAACCGCCAAGGAAAGCACCCGCCCCCATAGAACAGGAAGCGCTTTAAGCAACCACCCGCCCCCGGAAGAAGAAGAAAAAACGCGCGGATATCACCGTACGTTTCATTTCCTGTTTACATCTGTAAAGACCACAAAATGGCTCCTACAAAGGACAAGGATCCGGTTCATAAAAAGACGCAATCTCTCCATCCGCACACGGATTACTACCGTATTTCACAGCAACTGATATTCCTGTGAACTGCACTGTGGAACGGGAGCACGTACGGTGAATATTCGCACCACAGGGAATGAGAAGTCATCCTTCACTGTGGTTCTAGCTTGCCATGCTAATGGCCAGAAACTTCCTCCCATGGTGATATTCAAAAGGAAGACCTTGCCAAAAGAGACCTTTCCAGCCGGCGTCATCATAAAAGCTAACTCGAAGGGATGGATGGATGAAGAAAAGATGAGCGAGTGGTTAAGGGAAGTTTACGCGAAGAGGCCGGGTGGCTTTTTTCACGCTGCTCCGTCCATGTTGATATACGACTCTATGCGCGCCCACATCACAGATGGTGTCAAAAAACAAGTGAAGCACACAAATACAACACTCGCCGTCATTCCGGGTGGATTAACCAAAGAACTCCAACCGCTGGATATTGGTGTCAACAGGGCATTCAAATCACGAGTGCGAACGGCGTGGGAAAAATGGATGACCGAAGGCGAACACACCTTCACTAAAACGGGCAGACAGCGCCGGACGACATACGCCAACATCTGCCAGTGGATTGTAAATGCCTGGGCAGATATTTCTGTCACAACTGTGGTCCGAGCTTTCCGGAAGGCAGGATTCACAGAACTGCTGCACAACAACAGCGACACTGAATCCGATGACTTCGAAGAGACGGAGCCGGCCATTTTGGAACCCACGCTTGCGCAACTTTTCAATTCGGACACCGAAGACGAAGAATTCGAAGGATTTACCGGTATGAATGAAGAATAACTTCAGAAAGTGAGCGCTATGTTTATTTTGTGTGTTGTGACATTAACGTTCGAGCAACATTACCGGTATGTTGCTATTGCTCTACACCATTTTGAATTTTACTATGTTTGTGATTGCACATTTGTACATTTTGGGACAGAGTTGTTAGAACGCTGGTTTTCAATATATTATTAAAGTTTGACTGAACTATCTGACTGTTTTTTTGACATTCACTTTAGCGCAGCGTTTTTTTGACATTCACTTTAGCGCAGCGTAGGCGCGGCTTATAGTCCGGGGCGGCTTATTGGTGGACAAAATTATGAAATATGTAATTCATAGAAGGTGCGGCTAATAATCCGGTGCGCCTTATAGTGCGGAAAATACGGTAACTTGTTGCATTTTAGGGTGTTTTCATTTTGACGTCCCTTTAAGACAAACCAAACGGTTAGTTTTCTCTATTGGCGTATTTTTCTTGGTCAGGTGTAAACATAGTAATCCATTCTGATGCGGACCAAATTTTTCTATCAATCTAACTGGCAAATCAATCAGGTTTGACCATTGACCATTAAAAGTTTTATGTGTGTGAAAGCCCATCATTAAAGTTATCAACAATAGCCTTTCTCCACATTGTGATTATTTGTTTTACCAATGCCAAATGTTCTTCTTGTCAATAAAAGCAGAGATCAATCTCCCATGAGTAGGCATGTACGCAGTTAGCGTATCATCTGAAAGCGCAATTATTAAAAGTATCAACAAAGGCCAATTTTGCACAATGTTGCATTTTTCTTTACTCCCTAATGTGTGTGACCTTCTTACTGTTTACATTTTGCAACCAATAAGAGAAGAGATCCATCTCACATGGTTTAGCATGTATGCAGTTAGCACAATTATTAAACTTTTCAACAAAGGCCAATTTGGCATCATTTTGTGATTATTAGCGCTTTTTCGTCACAAGTCTGTATGGAAAAATGCCCTCTTGTTTACATTTTGCAAACAGTAAGAGAAGAGATCGATCTCACATAGTTCGACATGTATGCGGTTAGCATGTCATCTTACGACACAATTATTAAAAAGTTATCAACAAAGGTCAATATGGTACCATGTTGCAATTATTAGTGCTTTTTCATCACATTTATTGTTTACATTTTTGATGAATAAGAGAAGAAACCGGTATCACAATTTTTTTTTAGCATTATATGGTTAGCATGTCATCTTACAGCACAATTATTAAAGTTGTCAACAAAGGCCAATATGGTACCATGTTGCACTTATTAGCGCTTTTTCATCACTAGTCTGTTCGCCACATTTTCTTGTTTACATTTTTTGATCACAATTTTTAGCATGACTATGGTTAGCATGTCATCTTACAGCACAATTATTAAAAGTATCAATAAAGGCCAATTTTGCAAAATGTTGCGTTTTTTTTTACTCCCAAATGTGTGTGCCTGACTTTCTTACTGTTTACATTTTGCAACCAATAAGAGAAGGGATCCATCTCACGTGGTTTAGCATGTATGCGGTTAGCACAATTATTAAACTTTTCAACAAAGGCCAAGTTGGCATCATGTTGTGATTATTAGCGCTTTTTCGTCACTAGTCTGTATGCAAAAATGCCCTCGTTTACATTTTGCGAACAGTAAGAGAAGAGATCGATCTCACATAGTTCGACATGTATGCGGTTAGCATGTCATCTTACAGCACAATTATTAAAGTTATCAACAAAGGCCAATATGGTACCATGTTGCAATTATTAGTGCTTTTTCATCACATTTATTGTTTACATTTTTGATCAATAAGAGAAGAAACCGGTATCACAATTTTTTTTAGCATTATATGGTTAGCATGTCATCTTACAGCACAATTTGTAAAGTTGTCAACAAAGGCCAATATGGTACCATGTTGCACTTATTAGCGCTTTTTCATCACTAGTCTGTTCGCCACATTTTCTTGTTTACATTTTTTGATCACAATTTTTAGCATGACTATGGTTAGCATATCATCTTACAGCACAATTATTAAAAGTATCAACAAAGGCCAATTTTGCAAAATGTTGCGGTTTTTTTACTCCCAAATGTGTGTGCCTGACTTTCTTACTGTTTACATTTTGCAACCAATAAGAGAAGAAATTCATCTCACATGGTTTAGCATGTATGCGGTTAGCACAATTATTAAACTATTCAACAAAGGCCAAGTTGGCATCATGTTGTGATTATTAGCACTTTTTCGTCACTAGTCTAAATGTCCTCTTGTTAATATCTTGCGACAAGTAAGAGAAGAGATCGATCTCACATAGTTCGACATGTATGCGGTTAGCATGTCATCTTACGACACAATTATTAAAAAGTTATCAACAAAGGCCAATATGGTACCATGTTGCAAATATTCGCGCTTTTTCATCACTAGTCTGTTCGCCACATTTTCTTGTTTACATTTTTCTATCACAATTTTTAGCATGAATATGGTTAGCATGTCATCTTACAGCACAATTTGTAAAGTTATCAACAAAGTCAAATTTTTTACTCCATCTATTTTCTACCGCTTGTCCCTTTCGTTGCGATTTTTTTTTTTACTCACAAATGTGTATGCCTGACCTTACTGTTTACATTTTGCAACCAATAAGAGAAGAGATCGATCTCACATGGACGCGGTTAGCACAATTATTAAACTTATTAAACAACAATATGGCATCATGTTGTGATTATTAGCGCTTTTTCATAGTCTGTATGCAAAAATGCCCTCTTGTTTACATTTTGCGACCAATAAGAGAGGAGATCGATCTCACATAGTTCGACATGTATACGGTTAGCATGTCATGTCACAGTACAATTATTAAAGTTATGAACAAAGGCCAATATGGTACCATGTTGCAATTATTCACGCTTTTTCATCACTAGTCTGTTCTCCACATTTTCTTGTTTTCATTTTTTGATCACAATTTTTAGCATGACTATGGTTAGCATGTCATCTTACAGCACAATTATTAAAAGTATCAACAAAGGCCAATATTGCAAAATGTTGCGTTTTTTTTACTCCCAAATGTGTGTGCCTGACTTTCTTACTGTTTACATTTTGCAACCAATAAGAGAAGAAATTCATCTCACATGGTTTAGCATGTGTTCGGTTAGCACAATTATTAAACTTTTCAACAAAGGCCAAGTTGGCATCATGTTGTGATTATTAGCGCTTTTTCGTCACTAGTCTAAATGCCCTCTTGTTAATATCTTGCGACAAGTAAGAGAAGAGATCGATCTCACATAGTTCGACATGTATGCGGTTAGCATGTCATCTTACGACACAATTATTAAAAAGTTATCAACAAAGGCCAATATGGTACCATGTTGCAAATATTCGCGCTTTTTCATCACTAGTCTGTTCGCCACATTTTCTTGTTTACATTTTTCTATCACAATTTTTAGCATGAATATGGTTAGCATGTCATCTCATAGCACAATTGGTAAAGTTATCAACAAAGTCAAATTTTTTACTCCATCTATTTTCTACCGCTTGTCCCTTTCGTTGCAATTTTTTTTTTTTTTACTCGCAAATGTGTATGCCTGACCTTCTTACTGTTTACATTTTGCAACCAATAAGAGAAGAGATCGATCTCACATGGACGCGGTTAGCACAATTATTAAACTTATTAAACAACAATATGGCATCATGTTGTGATTATTAGCGCTTTTTCATAGTCTGTATGCAAAAATGCCCTCTTGTTTACATTTTGCGACCAGTAAGAGAGGAGATCGATCTCACATAGTTCGACATGTATACGGTTAGCATGTCATGTCACAGTACAATTATTAAAGTTATGAACAAAGGCCAATATGGTACCATGTTGCAATTATTCACGCTTTTTCATCACTAGTCTGTTCGCCACATTTTCTTGTTTACATTTTTCGATCACAATTTTTAGCATGAATATGGTTAGCATGTCATCTTATAGCACAATTGGTAAAGTTATCAACAAAGTCCAATTTTGCACTCCATCCATTTTCTACCGATTTTTTTTCTTTTACTCACAAATGTGTATGCCTGACCTTCTTACTGTTTACGTTCTTGCGACCTAAGAGAGAAGACAAGGCGAAGTGAACCTGGATCACTTGGTGTTCCAATGCAATTGCACAGTGAAGTGATCTGAAGTGACACCGGTTTGCTTCAAAGTGTTCCAGTGTTCGCACAGGTGCAAGTACCGTATTTTTCGGAGTATAAGTCGCACCGGAGTATAAGTCGCACCTGCCGAAAATGCATAATAAAGAAGGAAAAAAACATATATAAATCGCACTGGAGCCCGGCCAAACTATGAAAAAAAACTGCGACTTATAGTCCGAAAAATACGGTAATGCTGACTGGTAGAATGAGACCAAGAATGAAAACACCCTAATAAGTTACTCACGTTCTTCCTGATTGCAAAGCAGACTGGTACCAGACCATAACCTTACTGGGTTTCATATACTATCTCAGCATTTTGAACGGTGACAGTCTCGCAGCAAACTATACTGAAATATTGACGCTGGAATATCATGTCCCTTTTTCCCGCTCGTGCACTCACACGCCACTTCCTTTTCCACTGAAAGCTGAGCTGAGAGTGCTTGCAGCCTCTCAGGGGGTTCACCTTCAAATAGATGTGGCTTAATGTGCACACTCCCCGGTCACAACATTAGGCACACCTGTACAATGAAATACATGAGCTCTACCTTCAATTCTTCCTTTCCAAAGATAATAACCATCAGTTTTCATGTAATGATGTACGTTGTGGTGCAGTTTCTAACGTTATTTTACAGTACACTGCACATTGTTTGCCACTTGCCAAGATTTAACATTTTATTTCCAGACATTTCCCTAGTTTTAAGAGCTATTTACTTATTTTTAGTCATTGACTGGACATCATAGTCTTAATTTTAGCATGTATAATTATATTTTGTCTATTGTAGTTTGAAAATGAGAAAAGTGACTATTCAAATAAAATATTTTTGTTTTCCCCACATATAAATAATCTTGTTAAAAGATTCTGCAACACCCCGAGTACGCATCATTTAAGAATTGCAAGTTGAATAATGCTTGTTTTCAGAATAAAATACTTATTTCTATCTTATTTCTAGATATGAATCCTATGAAGTAAAAATAGCTTGCTGCATGAACAGATAACTTAACTAGTTTTTAATATTTTTTCCCCCCTAAAATCTAGTCTTATCTTATTTTTATTGTTGTTTTTTGTGTATTGAAACCAGTTAGAACTCATTTTGCATGCCTTTATAGTGGAACTTTAAGTCACCAAATGTGGTTTTATCCTTTACAGCAGTGGTCCCCAACCTTTTTGTAACTGCGGACCGGTCAACGCTTGAAAATTTGTCCCACGGACCGGAGGGGGGATGGTATTTTTTTTTTTTTTTTTTGTCATAAAAAAATACAATCATGCGTGCTTACGGACTGTATCCCTGCAGACTGTATCGATCTATATTGATATATAATGTAGGAACCAGAAATATTAATAACAGGGAGGGAGTTTTTTTTGGGTTGGTGCACTAATTGTAAGTTTATCTTGTGTTTTTTATGTTGATTTAAAAAAAAAAAAAAAAAAAATCTTTTTTTTTCTTTGAATTTCTTGTGCGGCCTGGTACCAATCGATCCACGGACCGGTACCGTGGTTGGGGACCACTGCTTTACAGTGTTCACCCAAATGAACACTATTAAATTTTTAAAGGTCTTTTTTTAATTTATTTTTTTTAGATTATCTTCCGTCAACTATAGGTATGAAATAAATGCATTGCGCATCTACAGTATCACCTTGATTCTTGTTTGTCTCTTTGTTGGATACGTTTTGTGTGGATAGAGCAGAGAGAGAGCGCAAACAGTGGTTGCTAGGAGACAGGAGGCCACAGGTGGAATCATCCTGGTCTTTCGTGCCTCCCCCCAAAAAAGAGCGTTTTAGCAAACGACTCACAGAGAGACGTCAAGGCACATTTTCTCCGCATCCTGGCGCTTTCTCTCTGACTGATCTTTTGATACATCCTAAAACTGTCATTGTACTACTCTACGTGAAGCGTGACTCACTTCATACGTGACTCATCCATGCAGCAACGTTCAGGCAGCCATTACCAATTCTCTTGCCGAGGTCCAAACTTGTAAAGCAGCACGGTTTCCATGACAACCGGCAATAGCATCTTCTGAATATTAAGACCTGAAAGGACCAGCCTCAGGGTAGAAGTGCAAACAAAAATGAAGTGATGAGAGCGAGATAAAAGACGGTGGAAGCGTTTCGGTAGTAAACAAAAAAAAAGAGGTCTACTTGAGCTTCACAGGCCAAGGCAGGCATGTTCTCAGTCCAAGCATGGAGGAGAAGATGATGGTGGGCCTGTGCTTCTTGAACTTAAGGCCCTTCTTTAAGCGCTGGCTCCCCTCAGCCACGTAGATCTCCCCCTGCTGCGAGGCGCCGGACATCCTGGCGAGCAGCTCCCCGTGCAGCACCACCTCCTGCTCGGAGTGCACGAACACCTTGCGGAGCTCCTCCAGGCGCCGCTCCATCTCCCTGATGACACGCTGGCGCTCCTCCACCTCTAGTAGGCGCCGGCGAGCGGCCTCGAACTCCATGCTGGAGCTCGGCGTGACCATCCTGGAGGAAGGGGCTGTGGCCGAGGCGGACCCCGGCTCGGAGGCGGCGAGCAGCGCTCCCGTCACCCTCCGGAAGTCGCCCATGGAGATGGAGCGACGGGTTGCCGGGGAGGCCAGCGCCAGGAGAGCGGACGCGGATGTGGAGGGTGTCATGACCGAGTCGGGAGGAGGCGGTGAGGGCGGAGGCCGGTTGGAGTCGAGCTGTAGGTTGTCTTCATCCTGAGGGGTTCTCTGTCGTCTCTTCATGGCTGCTGATGGTCCTGCTTCTCCCTTCGTGCGATATATCCAAGAGCGGGAAGATGCAGCCTGGATGCTGCTCCATTCATCAGTGACGAAGGACGTGAGCCGGGCTCTCTCTCCATCTGTGCAGGCTGTGACGATTCTTAAAGGGGGTGGAGCTTCTCAACATCCTGCCTCCTGGTTGGCTCTAGCCTTCCTCTGTGCTGCTGATGCTGCTCTTTCTGTCTCCATTAAGACCTTTTTTTCCCCCTGCCCTTCCATCACTCCGGCGGTTGCCCCTAGCAACACCCACCAGGAAAGGGGTGGGGATAAGGGGAGTGATGCTCCAGTTTATGTCGTTCCCTTTATCACCTTTCTGCTCTTATTGGCACCATTTCCTGGTACTCCTATCTCACACTGTGACCCATTTACCCATCTTGTCAGGTTCAAACACTGATGACATCTATTAAACAAGGCAAGAGGCAAAGAATTAAACAGAGACAGAATTCAATTTGGACTCATTTGAGGAGACACACCTGGACACACTGTACTCTTGTACAGTCTCAAGCACGCTCTCCCAAAAGGTTGCACATCTTCTTTATTTGACTTTCTCCGACCACCTGACCACCGCTTCCACTTCCAGAGGGAAGTGGGTCGTAAACAGCGTTGCCTTTGGTTACAGAATAGTTCAAAAGAAGAGGTCGTAAAATAGTTCAAAGAGAGGTCGTAAAATAGTTCAAAAAGACGTTCGTAAAATACTTCAAAAAGAGGTCGTCTGGAAATTGGGCAGATCCTTGGTTCCCTCCGCTTTGAAGTCCTTGGGTTAGAACAATATCTTTCTGTTGATTACCATACATGAGAGAAAACAGGAACACCTTCATCTTGCTCCCCCCCCCCCCTCCCCCCCTACACAGTGGAGTTTTACGAGCCTTACTCTTGGTAGGTTTTAAAGACAGCTTTTGTCTTCTTGTCAGGAACTCAATATAATACAAAGTTTTTGTGATAATTTGGAAACAATTATTCTAACACATCTAGTCCAGTGAAAAACATATAAAAAAAATGAAACTCAGCAGCCGATATTGACAGTAAAAAGTAGTTCTCGCAATTGTAATATAAATTCAAACCATAACCAACCATGCATCACTATAGCTCTTGTCTCAAAGTAGGTGTACTGTCACCACCTGTCATGAGACAGAAATTAAACAGAGACAGAATTCAATTTGGACTCAATTGAAGAGACACGCCTGGACACACTGTACTCTTGTACAGTCTCAAGCACGCTCTCCCAAAAGATTGCACTCCTTCTTTATTTGGACTTTCTCCGACCACCTGACCACCGCTTCCACTTCCAGAGGGAAGTGGGTCGTAAACAGCATTGCCTTTGGTTACAGAATAGTTCAAAAGAAGAGGTCGTAAAATAGTTCAAAAAGGCTTCCATAAAATAGTTCAAAGAGAGTTCGTATAATAGTTCAAAAAGACGTTTGTAAAATACTTCAAAAAGAGGTCGTCTGGAAATTGGGCAGATCCTTGGTTCTCTCCGCTTTGAAGTCCTTGGGTTAGAACAATATCTTTCTGTTGATTACCATACATGAAAAAAAAACAGGAACACTTTCATCTTGCTCCCTCCCCCCCCCTACACCGGAGTTTTACGAGCCTTACTCTTGGTAGGTTTCAAAGACAGCTTTTGTCTTCTTGTCAGGAACTCATGTTTTTGTGATAATTTAAAAACAATTATTCTAACACATCTAGTCCAGTGAAAAACATATTAAAAAAATGAAACTCAGCAGCCGATATTGACAGTAAAAAGTAGTTCTCGCAATTGTAATATAAATTCAAACCATAACCAACCATGCATCACTATAGCTCTTGTCTCAAAGTAGGTGTACTGTCACCACCTGTCACATCACGCCGTGACTTATTTGGAGTTTTTTTTTTGCTGTTTTCCTGTGTGTCGTGTTTCCTATTTTGTTGTTGATTGTCATGTCATGTACGGATGTACTTTGTGGACGCCATCTGCTGCTCCACGCGCTGTAAGTCTTTGCGGTCGTCGAGCATTCTGTTTTTGTTTACTTTGCAGCCAGTTTCGTTTTAGTTTCGTTTTGCATAGCCATCCCTATAAGCTTCAATGCCTTTTCTTAGCAGCACTTGCCTTTTGTTTATTTTTGGTTTAAGCATTAGACACCTTTTTTTTTTTTTTTTACCTGCACACTGCCTCCCGCTGTCGTCTGCATATTGTGATCACCACAAACAATGTTCCCGACATCCACAAAGCAATTAGCTACCTGCTGCCACCTACTGATATAGAAGAGTATTACACGGTTACCGGTACTCAACAACAGCACATTATTTGCGTATTATAATCACTGGTGTGCAAAAAATATTTTTAACCCAATTCGGTGAAATGACATCATCTCCCACGGCACACCAGACAATATCTCACGGTACACTAGTGTGCCGCGGCACAGTTGTTGAAAAACACTGATCTAGTCTATTCTAAAAAGTATTTCACTCTTCTTCACTTGCAATAGCGGTCAATATTGTGTACATATACATTGCTTTTACATATACACATTTTACCTTATAAAATACACCAACATCATGTGTGATCATGTTAAATGGGTTATAATTGTATAGCGCTTTTTTATTTTTTTACTTCTAAGGTACTCAAATCACTTTGACATTATTTCCACATTCACCCATTCACACACTGATGGCGGGAGCTGCCATGCAAGGCTCTAACCACGACCCATCAGGAGCAAGGGTGAAGTGTCTTGCTCAAGGACACAACGGATGTGACCAGGAACCCTCAAGTTGCTGGCACGGCCGCTCTACCAACCGAGCCACGCCGTCCATGATGGCTGTTTCTATTATTTTGGTTAGTGGGTTACCTTCTTTTGCTATGAAGCAGAGCACTATTTTTAGATAATTCATAAAAAAAATATTAGATAAATATACTAAAAATATGTAGATTATTTAATTATTTTATAATCAAAAAATGATAAAACATTCCAAATAGAATGTATTTTTAATTATTTAAACAATTAACCACCAAATTAACAGCAGTGATGTAATCCTATGTTGTAAGAAGATTCTTACCTCCAGCACTATCTAAAAAAGATATGCAGTTCTTTGTTTTTTTTTTGCTTTTTTGTTTTTATTTGCTTTAAAGGGAACTGCACTTAAAAATAAAAATAAAAATTAAAAAAAGCCTATTATTCAAAATGTCTTTGTAAGACAAGAACACACATCTAAAGCAGATAAAAATGTTTATTTCTATTTTAACAAAAAATGGTTTGAATGTATGTTAATGTATTTGTTGTATGATTAGATAATATTTAAGTTAAAAAAAAAAAATGATATTGCATGCAATACAGGTATTTTTTCTGTCAAAATGGAAAGAACAAAAACATTTATATTCAGTAAGAAAAGACAAAATACTTAATGGGCGCATATTTTTTCCAGGCTTCTGTGGGGCCAAATAATATGAAGTGGCGGGCCAGATCTGGCCCCAGCCCTGGAATTTGACACATACAATCAAATCAAGGACAAGCGGTAAAATTACATTTTAATAATATCAGGGTGTACCCCGCCTTCCGCCTGAGTGCAGATGGGATAGGCTCCAGCACCCCCGCGATCCCGAGAAGGACAAGCGGTAGAAAATGGATGGATGGATGGACAAAATATATGTACAAATACAATTTTAATAATATCAGGGTGTACCCCGCTTTCCGCCTGAGTCCAGCTGGGATAGGCTCCAGCATTCCCCGCCACCTCGAGAGGGACAAGCGATAGAATTTGGATGGATGAATGGACAAAATATATGTAAAAATAAAATATAAATAATATCAGGGTGTACTCCGCCTTCCACCTGAGTACAGCTGGGAGAGGCTCCAGCATTCCCCACCACCCCGAGAGGGGCAAGCGGTAGAAAATGGATGGATGGATATGCAAAATATATGTAAAAATAACATTTTAATAATATCAGGGTGTACACTGCCTTCCGCCTGAGTGCAGCTGGGATAGGCTCCAGCATTCCCCGCCACCCGAGAGGGATAAGCGGTAGAAAATGGATGGATGGATAGACAAAATATATGTAAAAATACAATTTTAATAATATCAGGGTGTACACTGCCTTCCGCCTGAGTGCAGCTGGCATAGGCTCCAGCATTCCCCGCCACCTCGAGACGGACAGGCGGTAGCAATTGGATGGATAGATGGACAAAATATATGTAAAAATTACATTTTAATAATATCAGGGTGTACGCCGCCTTCCACCTGAGTGCAGCTGGGATAGGCTCCAGCATTCCCCGCCACCTCGAGACGGACAAGCGGTAGCAAATGGATGGATGGACAAAATATATGTAAAAATAAAATATAAATAATATCAGGGTGTACCCCGCTTTCCGCCTGAGTGCAGCTGGGAAAGGCTCCAGCATTCCCCGCCACCCGAGAGGGACAAGCGGTAGAAAATGGATGGATGGATGGACAAAATATATGTAAAAATAAAATATAAATAATATCAGGGTGTGCTCCGCCTTCCGCCTGAGTGCAGCTGGGATAGGCTCCAGCATTCCCCGCCACTCCGAGAGGGACAAGCGGTAGAAAATGGATGGATGAATGGATGGACACAATATATGTAAAAATAAAATTTAAATAATATCAGGGTGTACGCCGCCTTCCGCCTGAGTGCAGCTGGGATAGGCTCCAGCATTCCCCGCGACCCCGAGACGGACAAGCGGTAGGAAATGGATGGATGGATGCAGGCCCGGCCCTAACCAATCTGGCGCCCTAGGCAAGATTTTAGGTGGCGCCCCCCCACATCGGCAGTGAAGTGTATATACTCACAAGAAACCGAATAGCTTTGTCTTTGACCTTTTTTTTTTTTTTACTTACAACTATACCTAATATATAAAGGGGTGGAAAAGTGACTATTACCTACAGGGCAAACATTAGCTAACCAGAAGGCAATAACAATGTAAATAAAAACACCTGCTTAAAAGATCTAATACAAATGTCCCTGAGGAATGTAAGGTGGGAGCAGAGGTGGGTAGTAACGCGCTACATTTACTCCGTTACATCTACTTGAGTAACTTTTGGGATAAATTGTACTTCTAAGAGTAGTTTTAATGCAACATACTTTTACTTTTACTTGAGTATATTTATAGAGAAGAAACGCTACTTTTACTCCGCTACTTTTATCTACATTCAGCTCGCTACTCGCTACTAATTTTTATCGATCTGTTAATGCACGCTTTGTTTGTTTTGGTCTGTCAGACAGACCTTCATAGTGCCTGCGTTTCAACAAATACAGTCACTGGTGACGTTCACTCCGTTCCACCAATCAGATGCAGTCACTGGTGACGTTGGACCAATCAAACAGAGCCAGGGGTCACATGACCTGACTTAAACAAGTTGAAAAACTTATTGGGGTGTTACCATTTAGTGGTCAATTGTACGGAATATGTACTGTACTGTGCAATCTACTAATACAAGTTCCAATCAATCAATCAAAAGTGTGAAGGAAAATAGACCATTTTTTATTTCAACCGTACACACCGTCAAAAGCCTAAAGACTGACTGCACAGTTCCTGTCTTCACAATAAAAGTGCCGCTCCATCGCGCCTGCGCTTTCAAAATAAGAGTCTCCGAAAGCCTGCGCAAACAAGCTAGCAAGCTACGGAGTTTGCCGCCAATGTATTTCTTGTAAAGTGTATAAAAACGAAAATGGAAGCTGGACATATAAGATGCCAAAAACCAACCACTTTCATGTGGTATTAGACAGAAAGGAGGAACTTTTTTTCTCCTCCATCACTACTGTCTGATCCCAATCAATGCAAGTCATCAGAATCAGGTAATACACCAACTTATATTCTTGTCTTCATGAAAGAAAGGAATCTATATGTGTTAAACATGCATGTATATTCATTAAAACACCGTTAACATGTAAACAAAAACGGCAAAAAATATATATATAAATTATATACTGTATATATCAATGTATGTGTATATATATATATATATATATATATATATATATATGTGTGTGTGTGTGTATATATATGTATATATGTGTGTGTATATATATATATATATATATATATATATATATATATATATATATAAATATATGTCTTAATAAGGTTATCCAAAAAATAGTGCTCGATACCGTAGTAGAGCGCAATATATGTATGTGTGGGGAAAAAAAAATCACAAGACTATTTCATCTCTACAGGCCTGTTTCATGAGGGGGGTACCCTCAATCGTCAGGAGATTTTAATGGGAGCATTCGCATACCATGGTTTATATAGGGCACAGAGTGGGTGGGTACAGGCTGGCCTAGGGGCGTGGTGATTGGTTCATGTGTTACCTAGGAGGTGTTTCCGTCTATGGCGGCATGTTGTTACAATTTCGCTGCGCTTGTTGAGGGATGACAGGTCTGGACGGTAGATAATAAACAGTTTCTCTTTCAAGCATAGGTTGCATCTTTTATTACCACTATTGTAAGGTGTGCTGGATGCAAGAATTTGCCATGTTATTGAATATTCAACATTATTGTCTTTGAGGTCCCAAATGTGTTTGCTGAGTTCTGTGGTATTTCGCAGGTTTTTGTTCCTGAAAGAAGCCTTGTGGTTGTTCCAGCTGCATGAACAATATACGACAAATCATCTCAAACCACAACAAAACAATTGCAAATGAGCCGTCGACCCCCAGTCAGAACGACTCCAAAACCAACAAAGCATGTAACTGTCGAAAGAAACCTGATTGCCCCCTCAACGGGGGATGCTTACAAACATCAGTTGTCTACCAATCTAAGGTAATACGCAAGGACATTAACACATCCGACACATATGTAGGATTAACCGAGGGTGAATTCAAAACCAGATGGAACAACCACAAGGCTTCTTTCAGGAACAAAAACCTGCGAAATACCACAGAACTCAGCAAACACATTTGGGACCTCAAAGACAATAATGTTGAATATTCAATAACATGGCAAATTCTTGCATCCAGCACACCTTACAATAGTGGTAATAAAAGATGCAACCTATGCTTGAAAGAGAAACTGTTTATTATCTACCGTCCAGACCTGTCATCCCTCAACAAGCGCAGCGAAATTGTAACAACATGCCGCCATAGACGGAAACATCTCCTAGGTAACACATGAACCAATCACCACGCCCCTAGGCCAGCCTGTACCCACCCACTCTGTGCCCTATATAAACCATGGTATGCGAATGCTCCCATTAAAATCTCCTGACGATTGAGGGTACCGCCCTCATGAAACAGGCCTGTAGAGATGAAATAGTCTTGTGATTTTTTTCCCCACACATATATATATATATATATAAATATATATATATATATATATGTGTGTGTATGTTACTCATCAGTTACTCAGTACTTGAGTAGTTTTTTTACAACATACTTTTTTCTTTTACTCAAGTAAATATTTGGGTGACTACTCCTTACTTTTACTTGAGTAATACATCTCTAAAGTAACAGTACTCTTACTTGAGTACAATTTCTGGCTACTCTACCCACCTCTGGGTGGGAGTACTGTAATTACCTAACGTTACATTATTATTTTCCAAAACAATTTAGCCCCCTCCACAACATTAACCCGACGTTAAAACAGAACTAGCTATTTATTGATTAGCAATTGCCGAATCATGTAACATTAGCTTAATGCTAAAAGCCAGGTTTCTATCACATTCTGTAACAGACAAATAATTTCATGTAGGCTAACGTTACCTACCTGCTACCTCTGTCTTTTCTCGTTTCTCCTCCTCTTCTTTTCTCTTTTTTCTTCCCTGAGCACCTGACAGTTTTGGCAGTTTTGACATCTTGTGTTGATTTTTTGATGTGGTGACGTTACGGGAAGGGAGGGGCGCACCGTGCGGGGGGGAGGCGTAATGTTGTAACAAATAATATTTCTATTATATAGGCTTTACTTTGCATTTTAATTAACGTGGGATTATTTTTTGCATTTAGAAATAATAGTGCCAACTTTTTTTTTTTTTTTTTTTCTTTTCCTCCAACATTTGTGGCACTGGCGTGGCGCCCCCTGATGGACGGCGCCCTTAGCATTTGCCTATACGGCCTATGCCACGGGCCGGCCCTGGATGGATGGACAAAATATATGTACAAATAAAATATAAATAATATCATGGTGTAAGCCGCCTTCCGCCTGAGTGCAGCTGGGATAGGCTCCAGCATTCCCCGCCACCCCGGGACGGACAAGCGGTAGGAAATGGATCGATGGATGAAAAATACATCAATAAGTTAATACAAACTTAACATTGAGAGAATAATAGTCGTAATAATTGCAATGAATTAATAAAAATAATAGAAAACAGTAAAGTTTAACATGTTCACTAAAATTCTGATTAAAAAGCTGTGTCTTTAGTCTTTTTCTTCTTTAAATGTTATTGTTTCCACTTGTACCGTACAACCTTGGGATTTTATTATGAAAAGAAATGATTCGGCGGATGTGGGGTTTTATTTTTTTTAAAGAAACGGGGCGGATATGACGTTTTATTTTGAAGCTGTTTTTGACGCAGCTCTGAGCTAATATGTCAGGGGCATCGATCAATGTGCTGTCACGTCCGTGAGACACTGCGGCTTCAATAACATGAGAACAAACGGTACGAATGGTCAAAAAGCACTGCTGGCTATGTTTAAAAATACTCAAACCGGTGCCTTATTATGTCTTCGTTTTCCAATGTTAGCTAGCTGAGTCAAACTGGCTGTGCTGTCAAACTAAGTGATAATGGGTGTGTATGTGTGTGTGTTTTTAAATAATGGCCTCCATTACTGTAGCGGATGTGAGTAAGTGGGGACGCGTTTTGTAGAGATTTAATGTTTTAATGTTGTCTATATTCAGCTTCCAACTTGCCATGGATCCGTTCTTCGACGACAGCCCCCCGCAGCTGGTTGCCCTCGAACGCAGTGGGCACACGGCGGTGGTGGAGGGGAACCTGCTGTACGTGTGGGGGGGCTACATGGT
Source organism: Nerophis lumbriciformis (assembly GCF_033978685.3). Taxonomy (NCBI): domain Eukaryota; kingdom Metazoa; phylum Chordata; class Actinopteri; order Syngnathiformes; family Syngnathidae; genus Nerophis; species Nerophis lumbriciformis. The sequence continues at coordinate 8,226,690 of NC_084555.2, read as the reverse complement.
AAATAAACACGTTTAGAAACATTCTTTACCACAAATATTCACATATTTTCAGTTTTCTCTTCACAACAAGTCTGAAAAAGGAATAGGAATAAGCAGAGTTTATCTCATCCGCCCCCCTAGCTCTTCCATTTCAAAGCACACATTTGTTTACTTGCTGTTGTCATTTTTGTAACACAACTTAAATCAATGCTTAAAAACCTCTTAAGGCCCAATCTGTTTGTTTACATGCTTTTTTTTAATTTATCTTTGCTATTTGGGCTTATTGGACCCTAATTAGAATAAAAACTAAAAATCATCTTTTGATATGATATACTTAGTCCGTAAGTAACAAACGCGTACTTCATGTTTAGTGACATGCTAATTCTTATTTTTACACTTTTTTTTTTCAAAATTCCATTGTATGTTGTCTTCTGACACCACCAGATAGCAGTATAAGTGTCCACATAAGCGGCCATAAGACCCCAATTCAGTAGTGTACACAATTTTAGAAATAAGAGCTAAAAGATGCTGTCCACGCATGTGGCCACTAAGCCTTTATTAATGAATACAACTGTTCTCTAAAATAATCTTCTTCTTTGTATTTTGTAAACACTTTGCATTTGAACAGTTGTACAAACCCCGTTTCCATATGAGTTGGGAAATTGTGTTAGATGTAAATATAAAAGGAATACAATGATTTGCAAATCCTTTTCAACCCATATTCAATTGAATGCACTACAAAGACAAGATATTTGATGTTCAAACTCATAAACTTTATTTTTTTTTTGCAAATAATTAACTTAGCATTTCATGGCTGCAACACGTGCCAAAGTAGTTGGAAAGGGCATGTTCACCACTGTGTTACATGGCTTTTCCTTTTAACAACTCTCAGTAAACGTTTGGGAACTGAGGAGACACATTTTTTAAGCTTCTCAGGTGGAATTCTTTCCCATTCTTACTTGATGTACAGCTTAAGTTGTTCAACAGTCTGGGGGTCTCCGTTTTGGTATTTTAGGCTTCATAATGCGCCACACATTTTCAATGGGGGACAGGTCTGGACGACAGGCAGGCCAGTCTAGTACATGCACTCTTTTACTATGAAGCCACGTTGATGTAACACGTGGCTAGGCATTGTCTTGCTGAAATAAGCAAGGGCGTCCATGGTAACGTTGCTTGGATGGCAACATATGTTGCTCCAAAACCTGTATGTACCTTTCAGCATTAATGGCGCCTTCACAGATGTGTAAGTTACCCATGTCTTAGGCACTAATACACCCCCATACCATCACAGATGCTGGCTTTTCAACTTTGCGCCTATAACAATCCGGATGGTTCTTTTACTCTTTGGTGCGGAGGACACGACGTCCACAGTTTCCAAAAACAATTTGAAATGTGGACTCGTCAGACCACAGAACACTTTTCCACTTTGTATCAGTCCATCTTAGATGAGCTCAGGCCCAGCGAAGCCGACGGCGTTTCTGGGTGTTGTTGATAAACGGTTTTCGCCTTGCATAGGAGAGTTTTAACTTGCACTTACAGATGTAGTGACCAACTGTAGATACTGACAGAGGGTTTCTGAAGTGTTCCTGAGGCCATGTGGTGATATCCTTTACACACTGATGTCGCTTGTTGATGCAGTACAGCCTGAGGGATCGAAGGTCACAGGCTTAGCTGCTTACGTGCAGTGATTTCTCCAGATTCTATGAACCCTTTGATGATATTACGGACCGTAGATGGTGAAATCCCTAAATTCCTTGCAATAGCTGGTAGAGAAAGGTTTTTCTTAAACTGTTCAACAATTCGCTCAAGCATTTGTTGACGAAGTGGTGACCCTCGCCCCATTCTTGTTTGTGAATGACTGAGCATTTCATGGGAATCTACTTTTATACCCAATCATGGCACCCACCTGTTCCCAATTTGCCTGTTCACCTGTGGGATGTTCCAAATAAGTGTTTGATGAGCATTCCTCAACTTTATCAGTATTTATTGCCACCTTTCCCAACTTCTTTGTCACGTGTTGCTGGCATCAAATTCTAAAGTTAATGATTATTTGCAAAAAAAAAAAATGTTTATCAATTTGAACATCAAATATGTTGTCTTTGTAGCATATTCAACTGAATATGGGTTGAAAAGGATTTGCAAATCATTGTATTCCGTTTATATTTACATCTAGCACAATTTCCCAACTCATATGGAAACGGGGTTTGTAATAAAGTGTGTCGTGTGACTATCAGAAACAAATTAGTCATTGGAGAGTAGAAAGCAGGGCTCTGTCTGACACGCTGGGTCCAAGGAAGCAACATGAAGTCATTACTGCAATGTTGGGTTAGTTACTGAAAACCAGTAACAAGTTACAGCTACTAGTTACTTTATTTCAAAAGTAACTCAGTTACTAAATCAGTTACTTACACCAAAAAGTAATGTGTTGCTGTGAAAAGTAACTACCGTATTTTTCGGACTATAATTTAATTTTTTTTTCAAATTTATTCACAATACCATATAACAATTACAATAGTAGTGAACATCATCATTTAAAGATGTTGGTATGTGAAAGGGTCCCCCAAATAAGCTAGAAGAAGCTTTTGACAGGGGGTCCAGAGGACAGTATATACATGGAATGATGAAACATGGTAGCAAGCACAACAACAACAAAAAAAACAAAAAACAACGCTATATGATTAACACAAGATAATAGTACTAAAGCAAGCATACACATACATACATACATACATACATTCATTCAACCATGCAAAACCCAACAGTAGTCTACCCCACATGAAGCATTAAAGATAGGTGGTTAATAGGTAAGTTTTCAGTTTCTTTTTGAAGTTGGAGAATGGATACAGCATCTTGAGGCTCTCATTAAGCCGGTTCCAGATCTTTGGTCCCCTGCATACAACACTTCGAGCGGTACAAGCCAATAAACGATGTTTACCTGATATCAGATCTAAGTTACGAGTGTTGTGGGCATGCTGGGGATGGTAGATAGGAACCAAGCTACAGAGCCTAAGATTCAGCTTGTAAATGACTTGATAGGTTAAACAAGCATTTTGATAAATATTGAACTCTGTCAGTCTTAAGAGATGATAATTATGGAATAGATGTCGAGTGGGGGCATTAACCTTGGACCATAGCAGGGCCCGTATGATTTTCTTTTGCATGGATTCTAATTTGTGAAGGTAGATAGGGAAGGTGTTACACCAGATGACATTACAGTAGTTTAGATGTGGTTCAAAGAGAGTTTTATATAGGGTAAGTAGAGCATAAAGAGGAAGATAATGACGAAGGTGAAAGAACAGGCCAACATATTTGGATAATTTGTTTAACAGATGGCTAATGTGACATGTGAAATTGAGGTATAAGTCGCAGTTTTTTTCATAGTTTGGCCGGGGGTGCGACTTATACTCAGGAGCGACTTATGTGTGAAATTATTAACACATTACCGTAAAATATCAAATAATATTATTTAGCTCATTCACGTAAGAGACTAGACGTATAAGATTTCATGAGATTTAGCGATTAGGAGTGACAGATTGTTTGGTAAACGTATAGCATGTTCTATATGTTATAGTTATTTGAATGATAATATGTTACATTAACATACCAGGCACGTTCTCAGTTGGTTATTTATGCCTCATATAACGTACACTTATTCAGCCTGTTGTTCACTATTCTTTATTTATTTTAAATTGCCTTTCAAATGTCTATTCTTGGTGTTGGGTTTTATCAAATAAATTTCCCCCCAAAATGCGACTTATACTCCAGTGCGACTTATATATGTTTTTTCCCCCCCTTCTTTATTATGCATTTTCGGCCAGTGCGACTTATACTCCGAAAAATACGGTGGTTCCTTTTTTTTTTCCCTTTTTTTTTTTAAGGTTCCCATTAATGCCCTTTTAGCCTTCATTTCAGTACTGTTATTGCGCTGGAGAATAATACAATCTGTTGATCAACTTGACATGCATTTGCATCACTGAACTCTGCTAAGCAATGTGCTTTACATACAACACAAACACAAAGATATGTTTCAAAGGGCCAATTTATTTTGGGCCAGAACAAATTGACAAAACTATTTTAATTAACTGCAACATAACATACATAAGTAACAAACCGCATAATAACAACATGTCACAACATAGCTGTAATCCCAAGGAAGGCACACATGACATGATTATATGTCATGTCACTATATACAGCACACATACTGCTGGTGTTTCCTCGCTTCCTTGCTCCCTGGAAGTTTATTGTAGATCATAAATCATGCATCTCACCTAGGCAGAAGAAGTCTGAGGACGTATTTCGACCAGTTGGTACATTTTGACAGCCGTTTAGGACCAGGAAATGGCGAGAACGACACGGAAAGAAGCTTGTTCCCCGCGGCACCACCCCGTTTGTTCGTGAGGATTATGGCCATTCTTCATCTACCGGTAAATGGGAATATATGAACATCCCAGTAGTCGGCATCCTAATGACAGCAGACCTTTTACAGTAAGTGATGTTTTATTATGTTTGTTGGCTCTCATAAAGTCTGCAGTGAGTAATCAGTGATGAAGAAATAAAAAGCAAACATTGTGATGCGTTTTTTAAATTAATGCGCTTCGTATGCTTAAAATTATCAAAATATGTAAATATTACATGTTATTATAAATGTGCTGTTACTACTACTACTACTACTGCTCACTAGTGTTACCATATCTGAGTTGTTTAGAAACATGGAGAAACAACTACAAATGTGGGCTTCATTCACTAACAGAATAATACATATTGTTGGATATGGAGAACATACAAAACCTTTACTTATTTATTGCATCAATAATATTGAAATTCAACGACTTAGTGCATTTGCAAACAGCTAAAATTATGTACAACGCAAACTAACTTGTCGGAATACGTCCTCAGACTTCTTCTGCCTAGGTGCGATGCATGATTTATGATCTACAATAAGCTTCCAGGGAGCGAGGAAGCGAGGAAACACCTCACCATTCAATTATATCGAAATTGTACAGAGGCTTGTAATCACAGCGCCGCTATAAATAGTTTTTCTGCGTTAGGGCTTATAATAACATTATCATTAATACTTGGTTAATATTCAAATCACAAAATGTCAATGGAGTTATGTACCTTCCAATTACAGTACAATGGTAAATAATTCTACAGTAATTAGGAATAAAAGTGTGTGTGTATATATATATATATATATATATACATATATATATATATATATATCCTTTTAAATGGTTACTTGCATTATTATCATATATTATGATTACATTACATTATAAAGACTGTATTGTTATCGGTTATTTTTTCAGTTTAAGAGTATGATGTAGACTAAAGCTCTGAGACTGTCTGCATAAAGCCAAATCTTTTTGAACGTAGATTATTGCATATTGTTCTAATTTGTGGCACTTGGAGAGAAAGATTACATTTACTTTTTTTTTTTCAAAATCTTCCGGCTTGCACATTTTCATTTTGTCTATCCCTAAACTCTTACTTACTTACTTACTTACTTACTTAGTCCTCTTGCACTTCAGGGCGCGTAGAGCCGACCATAGCAACCAGGTCTCTCCATCTGGGTCTGTTGTGGGCAAGGTGTTGAGCTTGTGCCATAGTCACATTGCAGGCCTTAAGGTCCTGGGCTAATACATCCAGCCAGCGAGTCCTGGGGGTGCCTCTTGGGCGTCTCCAGCCAGCTCGCTGCGGGTTGAAGTTCAGGATTTTGCGCGTGGGGTGTTCCCCCGGCAGGCGGATGACATGGCCATACCAGCGCACTCGCCGCATTGCTGCGAGGCGAGAGGCTGGGAGCTGTTGGGTTAGCTCTCTTAGGGTCTTGTTGGTGACATGCTGGCTCCACGTGATGCCTTCTATCCTCCTGAGGGCTCTGGAATCAAAGCCATCTAGCCTGGCCGCCAGGATGTTATTCAGCGGCCATGTTTCCGAGCCGTACAGAAGGCCAGAGATGACAGAGGAATTGTAGACCCTCAACTTGGTGTCCCGAGATATGTGCCGGTGTCGCCACAACGGTCTCCACAGACACTGCATGACGGAGGCTGCAAGGGCGCGACGGCGGTCCACCTCTCGTTTGAGGTCGCCGGTGTTGGTGACTGTCGAGCCGAGGTATCTGACGGTAGGGACAAAGTGGACAGGGGTATCCTCAAATAAGAAGGGTGGTGGGTCTGGTCCATCGCCGATATGCATGAGTTCGGTTTTGGACCAGCTGATTTTCAGGCCGAGCTGTTTGGTCTCCTCATCAAACACACCGAGGGCCTCCCTGAGCTGGTCAGCGGTCTCACTGAACAGGGTGGTGTCATCGGCGTATTCGAGGTCCTTTAGGGTGTAGTTTCCAAGTGACACCCCGGGGACTCGCACACAGACTCTGGACATCAGGTGGTCCCTAAACTCTACATATATAAATAGAAAGGTTTGTGTTATTAGTTAGTATTAACATTTCATTTCAACATTCCATTTCACATATTTAATCTAGTTTTTTATTATTTTATTTTATTTATTTATTTTTTTTGTCTTTCTTCAATGTGCAGACAAACTATTTAGACCAGTAAAAACAAACCATGGTCCGCACTTTGGACCGTCCTGGGCTTCTATAGTTCAGTGTAAAATATCACAGTGATTGACTTTAAGCAATGATTTTCTTCTCCACAGTCAGTTGATGATAATGAAGTCTTCCTACCCAACCATGAACTCTGGGTATATGACCTGGAACAAGGTGACTGGTAAGAATATTAAATACCGGTACATATTAAATCTCTGTCTAACATTGTTGCATTGATGAGGTATTTATGTAAAACATTGATTGTTTAAATAAGTTGCTATTTGCTTATTTATTTAAAGGCAAAAGTTCCACATGACCGGTGAGGTGCCACCCTCCATGTCGGGATCCTGTGGCTGTTACCTGAATGGTCACATGTACATATTTGGAGGTTGTCACGACAACGGGCAGTACGATCAGGTGAGACACACAGGACTAATGCTGTTAGTTGATGTCACAGTATTGACTTTTTGACACTTCGCATGTGTCCAAATACTTTTGTGCATATACAGTCGTCCCTCGCCACATCGCGTGTCAAATATTAGACTTAGACTTCCTTTTATTGTCATTCAAATTTCAACTTTACAGTACAGATAAGAACGAAATTTCGCTGCATTAGCTCGTTGTAGTGCAGGATAAAAGAGCAATAAGGTGCAGATATAAATAAATAGATTACTGTACAGATAAATATATTGCACTTTTTCATTTGCATCCACGTTTATAGATGTATGTTGTATTGTCTTTATATTCCAGCATTTTCATCCGTTTTTGGGGGAGAATTGAGGGAATAATTTTGATGCGTTCAAGAGTCTGATAAATATAATACAGTCTGATAAATATTGCAGCTTTTTATGGTATTTTGTCAGGTTCAAACACCGAACTATCTATTACACAAGACAAGAAGAAGGAATCAGACAGAGACAGAGTTGAATTTTGCTCATGTGGAGAGACGTATTGGGCTGTACACTCAGTTACAGTTTCACCCTACGCTCTAAGGCAGTGGTTCTCAACCTTTTTTCAGTGATGTACCCCCTGAGTTTTAATTCAAGTACCCTCTAATCAGAGCAAAGCTTTTTGGTTGGAAAAAAAGAGATACAGAAGTAAAATACAGCACTATGTCATCAGTTTCTGATTTATTAAATTGTATAACAGTGCAAAATATTGCTCATTTGTAGTGGTCTTTCTTGAACTATTTGGAAAAATATGTTTAAAATAACTAAAAACTTGTTGAAAAATAAACAAGTGATTCAATTATAAATAAAGATTTCTACACATAGAAGTAATTATCAACTTAAAGTGCCCTCTTTGGGGATTGTAATAGAGATCCATCTGGATTCATGAACTTAATTCTAAACATTTCTTCACAAAAAAAGAAATCTCTAACATCAATATTTATGGAACATGTCCACAAAAAAATCTAGCTGTCAACACTGAATATTGCATTGTTCTTTTCACAGTTCTTTTTGACAGACATTTTAGTGAGGGTCAAACCATCATGGCATGGGGGAAACTCTGGGTTTATGGTAATGAATGGAATAGCCTACTTGATTTGATGTTCAGTTTATTAACTTACATTCATATTTTGTTGAAGTATTATTCAATAAATATATTTATAAATGATTTTTGAATTGTTGCTATTTTTTAGAATATTTAAAAAAAATCTCACGTACCCCTTGGCATACCTTCAAGTACCCCCAGGGGTACGCGTACCCCCATTTGAGAACCACTGCTCTAAGGTACAGTCCCAAGTGCTCCTATATTTATTCGAGAGGTCCCTAGTTAACATTACTGAGGCTGCTTCTGAAGGGAGGGGTAATGCAAGCAGCCCCAGTAGACACAACACATGATTATTCAGAATAGAAATGTGCTGGCACTCGTGATTTCGCCCTGTCTCTGTTTTATCTGCGTTGAGGTACTCGATGTCCGTCCTCGGCTGTCAGCAGGCAGGGTCTGTAAACAAACTGCTGATACGAGACAACTCGCAATGGAAGATTATAAGTTGTGCCTTTGCACAGATAGAAAAGTACAATAAGCGGTAGAAAATGGATGGATGGATGGAACTTCAGTACAATTGATGATAACTATAGCAACGGCCTTTAAGCATAAGAGTTGTGTGATAACTTATACATAATTATTCTACCATATTTGTTAAGCATATTCTTCAACATTTTTGCCCTAAATTAAGTATTTTCAAGGACAATAATTGTGACTAAAAGCACTAAAAATATCAACAGTACTGTAATATTGGCCACTATCAATCAATTTAGTAGGTAGTAAACATTTTTTAGTTTCGAGCTCTGAAAATCTTAGCTTGATAAATGATTCTCCTCAACGGAAATTAATTTATGGCGGTCATGTCTGGAACCAATAAACAGCGATAATCGAGGGATTACTGTACTGTAAATTACTTTCCATATTAAATAAACAGATTACAGAGAGATCCATACAACAAACACCATTATATCACTAAAGGAATGTTTGATTTTGGGACAGATCTATCGCGTCAACCTGACAGACGGTAAATACAATTGGATGCACATCAGACACAAGAGTGGCTGTGCTCCATCATCACGAGACAAACTCTCCTGCTGGGTTCATAAAGGAAGGTAAAGCAACACTTCCTCACAAAGATATGTTATAGGGTATATGTATCATATATGTATAGTTTGCTTTCATCTTTCGGGCATACACTCGATTTAGTGCTCTCGTATGGTTTGTGTGTTTTTAATTTGGACATTTGCGACGCTGTGTTCTCTGATCACATGCCGATCCTGTTTGATATTGCCACGCAGTGTCCAGTTAAATTGTGCGCACCGCCCCAACGCTCTCGCATGTTTAATTCTTCGTCTCCTGCTCGGTTCTCCTCTATTTTTTCGACTCTTTGTGATGATAATTCTGCAGCATCTGTGTGTCTGAATACTGAAGAGTTGGTTTCTGGGTTCAACTCTATTTCTTTACAAACACTGGACACGATCGCGCCTTTCAAATGCCGCCGCGCTAAAGCTACGCCTCAGCCCTGGTTGAATGACGTCACTCGGGCTGCCAGGCGCGTATGTAGAAGAGCAGAGAGAAAATGGAAAAAAGACAGGCTGCATGTGTCCTTTGCCATTTTTAAAGAAAGCCTGTTTTCCTTTCAGATGACTGTAAAAGCAGAAATGAATATATATCTATCTCAGATTATATCTTCTAACTGTAACAACCCCAGAGTTCTGTTTAAAACTATTAACACTGTCATTGATGCTCCCAAATCTGCTGGTTTTGATGCTTCTTTTGAATTCTGTGAAAATTGTCTCCATTTTTTCACTGACAAAATTGTGTCAACTAGAGCCAGTCTATCTCAGCCTTCATATGACCCTTCTGTTCCCCTGCATTTCTCTTCTGTTTTCCATCAGTTTGAGCCGGTGTCCTTTTCTTTTTTAAGTGACACAGTTAGTCATATGAAGCCCTCTGGTTCTCCTGCAGATGCCCTCCCACCTCGCCTGTTTAAGGAGGTACTTGCTACTATTGGATCAAGTGTCCTTAACATTATCAATAGTAGCCTCTCTTCTGGAATAGTTCCAGTAGAGTTTAAACATGCAGTGGTACGACCTCTACTTAAAAAACCCAGCCTCGACCCCTCTCTCCTCTCTAACTTCAGACCTATCTCTAATCTTCCATACATTTCCAAAATATTAGAGAAGGTTGTCTACAGTCAGTTGTTGCCCTTCTTAGAGGATAATGGTATCACTGAGCTGTTCCAGTCCGGTTTTAAAGCCCTCCACAGCACAGAGTCAGCGCTTCTAAAAGTTTTTAACGATATCCTCCTGTCCACTGATTCTGGTAAATATGTTGTCCTGGTGCTTTTAGATCTGTCTGCTGCGTTCGACACCGTCGACCACGCCACCTTAATCACTCGTATTGAGAACTGTGTGGGCATTAAGGGCGCCGCCCTCAACTGGTTCCGGTCGTACCTAACCGACAGGAGTTTTTGTGTAAAAGTAGACAGTTTTATGTCGTCCACAGCTCCTTTACCACATGGGGTCCCCCAGGGCTCAATCCTTGCCCCAATTTTATTTGCGCTTTACCTTCTCCCCCTTGGTTATATTTTTAGGAAGTACAGTATTACATTTCATTTTTATGCCGATGATTGCCAGATTTATTTTCCCATGGCACAAAATAACACGGTTCAACGTCTTATTGACTGCCTGCACGACATCAAAGTCTGGCTTTCAGCTAACTTCCTGACCCTAATTGAAGATAAAACAGAAGTTATGTTGTTCGGTCCAAGTCGCTCTCCCTCCCCCAACGTTGACCTCGGCACTCTGACCCCGTATCTCAGCGACTCTGTCACAAACCTGGGGGTAAAGTTTGACTCAGATTTTAAATTCGAAAAACAAATCAGCAGCGTCGTTCAAAAAAGCTTTTATCAATTACGCCAAATAGCGAAAGTGAAACCGCTTCTATCAAGACATGATCTTGAGAAATTAATCCACGCCTTTATCTCGACTCGTCTTGATTATTGTAATGCCCTGTATGTAGGCATTAGCCCGGCCTCCCTCGCCCGCCTGCAGCTCGTGCAGAACTCTGCTGCTCGTCTGCTAACACAGACCCGCAGACGTGAGCACATCACCCCTATTTTAGCGTCCCTTCACTGGCTCCCTGTGCGTTACCGAATCAATTTTAAACTCCTTTTATTTGTTTTTAAATGTCTAAACAACCTCGCGCCAACCTATCTCTCCGACCTCCTTCAGCCTTACTGCCCCACCCGATCCTTAAGATCAGCCGATCAGCTGCTGTTGACGGTCCCTGACACAAGGCTGAAGCTTAGAGGTGACAGAGCTTTCGCCGTTGCTGCTCCCAAGCTCTGGAACGACCTACCCCTGAGTGTTAGACAAGCCTCCTCTCTTCCTGTTTTTAAATCTCTCTTAAAAACATACTTTTATTCCATGGCTTTTAACACTGAGTGATATCCATCCTGCAATGGCGCCCCATAATACACCTGCTGTGATCCTGTTTTTATGTTTTTATGTTTTTATTAATTCTATTTTAATTATTTATTTTTTATCGTGTTCTGTTTGTGTTGTGTTTTGTTTGCTCGGTACTCGTTTTATCTTTTAACCTGTTCATTGTACAGCACTTTTGCTACCCCTGTGGTAAATTTTAAATGTGCTTTATAAATAAAGTTGATTTGATTTGATTTGATTTGATTCATTAAGGGAAACCACTTTGTGTTCTCCAGAATAATCTATTTTGGAGGATATGGTTTCAAAAGTCTGGAAAAGGTCCACAGAGGAGACAGAAGCTTCACTGTAGATGCTTTATCAGAAGTGAGTTATTACACAAATAAATAGTAATTTTTTATGGTAATGTTGATTGTTTTCTGGGTTAACAGTATTAATAGTGCATATTTCATTTATCGAGTAACAGTCATTAAGTATTTGTTTTGCATGTTTATATGAACTAAAAATAATGATTACAATGTGGAAAATGCGCACATTCAATCCAATCCAATAATATATTTTTTTAATGGTCATAATTGATGAAAATATTTGTATTAAGTTGGTAATTATTTTATTTTGATTTATTATAAACTGCTCAATAAATAAAAGGAACCCTAAAATAAACATCCTCGATCTGAATGAATGACAAATTCTCAATAAATACGTTGTTCTTTACATAGTTAAATGTGCTGACAACAACATAACACAAAAATGTTCAATGGAAATCAAATTTATTAAGCCAATGAGGTCTGGATTTGGTGTCACACTCAAAATTAAAGTGGAAAAACACAATACGGGCTGTTTATTCCATTTGCACAACAGCTTGTGAAATTGATTGTCAATTTGCTTCCGAAGTGGATGGTTTGATTTCATATAAATGGGATTGACTTAAAGTTACATTGTGTTGTTTAAGTGTTCCCTTTTTTTGAGCAGTGTATAATAATTCACTTAATTTGAACACTTAAAAGGGGGATGTCATTTTGATAATTAAGTATATAATAATTATTTATGATAATAATTTGTCATTATTTCCACATTTTTTAAACATTTTGGACTAAGAAGAATCACAAGGAAAAAAACAAGTGCATATTAGTAATAATCTATTTTTCCCTTGAAAAGGTTCATGGTTATTTAAGACGATTTATTTGTAAAAAAAAAAAAAATGTTTTCATTTGTTAATAATTATGTTTATATTTTTTCTGGAATAGGATCTTTAATTTTTATGTTGAGGGAATATATGGAGTACACATTCCTATAATCCAATAATGACATTTATTTTTTGTCTGAAGGAAAATCTACGTATTATTTGTTTATATTATCTTTAGTGAGTGCTGTCAAACGATATATTTTTTAAATCACATTATTCCCACTTTTGCATTTTGCTTAATCATTGTAAATTACTTACGTGAATAATTTAAATTACATTTTAAAAAGACTTCAATATTTTGAAACAAGTGCAATTTTAATGTCATACAGAAGCATTTTTTTTAAAAACGCATTATCAGGGGTGTCAATCTCATTTTTATGGAGGGCCACATCACATCTAAGGCTACCCTCAGAGGGCTACATGTAACAGTGAATATTTATGAATGTAAACGTATAATAGTCTTGTCAAACAATTTGATTATTATATGTTTTACATATTGATGGATAACTTGCTGTGAATTTGTAAGTCAAGATGACAAGGAAATGTTTAAGTGTTAAATTTTCATAACCCCCCCAAAAGATGACAAGGAAATGTTTAAGTGTTACATTTTCATAACCACCCCAATTTTTTTTTTTAAAACATCATATAATATTAAAGTGCAGAACATATGTAATTGCATATGGAACATTTTTCTGTAAAAATGTAAATAAAAAATACATTTAGCCTATTTCCAGCCTTCTTCAAGCCACATAAATAATGAGGTGGTCCGCGTTAAAAAGATGTGGCTGGCCACATAAATGACATGGTGGACCACATAAATTGACGTGGTGGGTCACATTAGAACAGGGGTCGGCAACCCAAAATGTTTAAAGAGCCATATTGGACCAAAAATACAAAAACAAATCTGTCTGGAGCCGCAAAAAATTAAAAGCCATATTACATACAGATAGTGGGTCATGAGATATACATGGAATTAAGAGGACTTAAAGGAAACTAAATGAGCTCAAATATAGCTACAAATGAGGCATAATGATGCAATATGTACATATAGCTAGCCTAAATAGCATGTTAGCATCGATTAGCTTGCAGTCATGCAGTGACCAAATATGTCTGATTAGCACTCCACACAAGTCAATAACATCAACAAAACTCACCTTTGTGCATTCATGCACAACCTTAAAAGTTTGGTGGACAAAATGAGACAGAAAAATAAGTGATATAAAACACGTCCTAGAAAGTCGGAGAAAGTTATACATGTAAACAAACTACAATGAGTTCAAGGACCGTCATAATTAGTAGGACAAAACGGCGCTCGTTAAATTCTCGAATCAGTGAAGCATGTTTAATATAAACAGTGTGCTTTATAACAATTAGGGAGGTTTGTGTCATGTTTGTCCTCCTACAGAAACAATATTAAAACAAAAAATATATATTTTCCCCTCATCTTTTTCCAATTTTCATACATTTTTGAAAAGGCTCCAGAGAGCCACTAGGGCGGCGCTAAAGAGCCGCATGCGGCTCTAGAGCCGCGGGTTGCCGACCCCTGCATTATAATGATGTGGCGTGCAAAATTAAAGTTACGCAACGGGCCACATTAAATTACGTGGCGGTCCACATAAAATGATGTGGCGGGCTGGATTTCAAAACATGCCAACAGTTTTTTCTAAAGTAAATATAGGTGTATCTTGAAGTGATATTTGTCAGCGAGCACTAGGGCTGAACTACTAATTGCATTTGCAATTTGACCCCGAGGTGATCAAATGCGGTTTACTAACCGCAAGGTCTGCAGTTTGACTGGTCATGTGACGAGCGAGCTTAGCAGGTGGGGAGAGTCATTGATATCACAGCAGAGCAGTAAATGCTGCAATGTGTTTGTAATTAAATACCTGAGTTTGTCAATCAAATTATGAAATGATGGACTAAAAAATAAATATCGGGTCAATGTGTTAAGATTTGGATCGTGGCAACATTGAGGACAACCATAAAAAGCCGCAGCAGATAAAGGAGTGCACAGTGTTCTATTGCAGCTAGCTAGCAAATAGTAGGGGTGCTGGAAAGCAATGAATTGAATCACAATTCTTACTTTCTAATGATTCTGAATCAATCAATTATTTTCAAGAATCAATTTTTAAAATTACTTTTTTAGGCCATTTCATTTGGGTTTTGCAGTCAAGGTAAAGGGGCATGTGAGGTCAAATTAATTTGCGTGATTAATTGCATTAGCTGTGACGGCCCTAATTAATTGTAAAATTAAATGTATTCATAAATTAGTTTTTTACATTCGACATTTTTCTGTTATTAGGGAAAATGTCTGGGCTCTGGCGTGAATATTCTTTCACAATTACATAAAGTTTTGTCCAGATATTAAATGTGGGTTGTGTTGTGTGTTGTTTGAGAACATCTTGTGGGGATGGAACAGTGAGATCCACATATTTGACCCCAGACAGTCCAGTTGGACTCAAGCGAAAACACGCGGACAATCTCCCGCCCCTAGAGCGGCCCATGCAAGTGTCATGCTGGGGAATCGGGGCTACATCTGTGGTGGCAGAGTTAAGGTAGGAGCTCTTTAGTGAAGATAAAACATCATTGTATTAAATGGGGATGCACGATAATGGACATTTGAACCGATAACCGGTAATTTTCAGACCTTTACAACTGATAACCTTTGTGTGTGTGTGTTTATATGTAAATGTGGGTGTATATACTGTATGTATATGTGTACATGCATACATGTATATATGTATATATGTGTGTATGTACTGTATATATGTATATTAATATGTATATATGCATAATATATATATATATATATATATATATATATATATATATATATATATATATATATATATTAGGGATGTCCCGATCCAGGTTTTTGCACTTCCGATCCGATACCGATTTTGTTTTTGCACTTCCGATCCGATACCGATACTGACCGATACCGATACTGGCCTATCCGAGCATGTATTAAAGTTTAAAGTTATTTAGCCTACTTAGTTGTCAGAATCATGTTGAAAAGGGTTTTAGTACTCTTGATAACAACTAGCCAGCTGAATTAGGGGAGTTTGAATAATACACAATGGTTGGTAACAAGAAACTGACCTGTTTATTCAAGGATAAACACAAAATAGACGAAATTATGCATGACAAACAGAAATGGCATCATTGAAACTAGGGCTGGGCGATATGGCCTTTTTTTAATATTGCGATAATTTAAGGCCATATTGCGATACACGATATATATCTCGATATTTTGCCTTAGCCTTGAATGAACACTTGATGCATATAATCACAGCAGTATGATGATTCTATGTGTTTTGATTGATTGATTGAGACTTTTATTAGTAGGTTGCACAGTGAAGTACATATTCCGTACAATTGACCACTAAATGGTAACACCCGAATAAGTTTTTCAACTTGTTTAAGTCGGGGTCCACTTAAATTGATTCATGATACAGATATATACTATCAGATATATACTATCATCATAATACAGTCATCACACAAGATAATCACATTGAATTATTTATAATCCGGGGTGTGGAGGGGGGCGCCTGATGTAAGTGTCAAAAAGACAGCCAAAAGAGTTTGATATGACAATAAATCTAAAGTTAAAATATAGGGTAGAAATGCACCCATTTGCAGGAAATGTAGTCTTGATTTTCAAAATGTTCTTTCAAGGCTTGCATGTCTACATTAAAACATTCTTCTTCATACTGCATTAATATATGCTACTTTTAAACTTTCATGCAGAGAAGGAAATCACAACTAAAAAAATCACAAATTTTT
This sequence comes from Nerophis lumbriciformis, assembly GCF_033978685.3. NCBI lineage: Eukaryota > Metazoa > Chordata > Actinopteri > Syngnathiformes > Syngnathidae > Nerophis > Nerophis lumbriciformis. Next base: position 8,210,249 of record NC_084555.2, on the reverse strand, counting down.
TCATACGGTGTTGATGTGGAAATTTTTGCCTCGGCATTTTGATGGTGTGTACGTGTGGCACCGAACGGAGATAAGCGTCTCGACAGACGTTACAATATTTGAACAATGATGACGAAAACTGTTTTCTCTGTCGTGTCCGTGTGTCGAAAATTGTTATGCGCTTATTTTTTTATTTGATTTTGTGCGTGGCATAGATTTGCCGTGCGCAGAGGACGTTTGAGCAGGCGCGCACCTTAGCGGCTGCGCTAGCATCACAGCTAACGTTAGCCATGCTGCTACCTCTCTGCTGGGAGAGGGCGTATACGTAAGTGACGTGTGACGTGTGTAAGAAGTTGCGCTTGCTGTCTGTGAGAAGGAGACATAAGAAGGAGTGGGACGAGCCTGTAGTGCAATACCAGCAGCTAAAAGCAACTGCATGAGAATCCACAGACCTGTGGATGTGTTGAAGGTGTGCTGGAAAATGCGGAACAGAAATAGGAAGCAGCAGAAAAGTGGAATGTATTATTTAAATCTGTGCGTTGGAAAACACGGACCGGAGTTTTTTTAAAAACTGGATCTGTATCGGCATTTTTCCCATGCCTTGCCGATACGCATTTTTTGGCAAATATCGGCAGCCGATCCAATCCAAATATCGGATCGGGACATCCCTAATATATATATATATATATATATGTATATATATATATATATATATGCTATCGATTTTTAGATGCATCGCAATTTGGATAAAGACAATTATAAAATCGATAAGTAAACGACAATAATCGATTTATTTATTGTAAATAAAGTAATGCAGACAAGTTCTCAAATTTGGCTGACCGCAGCCGTGGCACCTCACCGAGAGATCCGACCACCTCCTTTCTTATAGGGCACTTTGTCATGATCCGTTACCCGGGTCACAGCATGATTTCTGTTTAGTAATTTCCTATGTTTTAGTCTGTTTCCTGGGTGCACCTTGTTTACTGTTGGTTTCCATGGGCACTGATTCTCCTCACCTGTCTTTGTTTAGCAATTAGTGTTCCCACCAGGTGTTTTGGCTAATCACTCCCCTTTATACTTTTCTGTCACCCAGCACTCGTTGCTTCTTGTTTCTCACCACGTGTAAGTGTTTTTCCCTGCTTAGAGATTTCCTAGCTTTTCACCCTTGGTGACATTTAGTTTTTTTTAGCTCCACGCTTGTTTAGCGTCCTCAGTTTTTATATTTTTTGTCCTGTCGTTTAATAGTTAAAACCTTAAACCTACCTGCACGCCGCTCCTGCTTTTGTTTCTGCCTTGGAGGGAACATGACCAGCGCAGCCATGCGCCCACAACGTGACACACTTATATTCCAGTTTTAAACATATTTTCATTAATTTAATAAAAATGCGATGGGAATTTGTTATTTCAAATGCACAGTTTTTAAAAGTTGCAAGTGATAAACGCTTATTTAGTGAAATTAAAAGAAATGTAAAACTGCATCAATCAAATCAATCAAAGATGCATCAATAATCGATTTTTTATCGAATTGTAGCTCCTGAATTGTAATCGTTATCAAATCGCGAGGTGCTCAAAGATTCCCACCTCTTATATGTATATTGTGTGTGTATATGTTTATATGTACATATGAATATATATATATATATATATATATATATATATATATACTAGAGATGCGCGGATAGGCAATTATTTCATCCGCAACCGCATCACAAAAGTCGTCAATCATCCGCATCCACCCGAACTAACATTTAATCAGAACTGCACCCGCCCGCACCCGCCCGTTGTTATATATCTAATATAGACGATGCAAGGCATTAGTGAGGTTATAAAGCTTTTGCCTGTTAAAGAAAGGAGACGGATCCAATGGAGCAGAGACATTCAATGCGTGCCATGCTGTCACGGCCCAGACGCACACCAGTGCGCAATCATCTGGGAGCCGCGCTGAGCGCACCTCCAAGCACATGGTGGTGCGATGTCCCTCGCACCCGCGGCGGCTCCACCCGGGCTCGCGCCCGAGGCTTCAGCGCGCACCGCGGCGGCCATCCTACTCGTCGCGGCCTAGCCCTCGCGGCTCTCGCTGCCGGCGACGGCCGGGTATGGGCCCGACGCTCCAGCACCATCCATTTTCAGGGCTAGTTGATTCGGCAGGTGGGTTGTTACACACTCCTTAGCGGGTTCCAACTTCCATGGCCACCGTCCTGCTGTCTATATCAACCAACACCTTTTCTGGGGTCTGATGAGCGTCGGCATCGGGCGCCTTAACCCGGCGTTCGGTTCATCCCGCAGCGCCAGTTCTGCTTATCAAAAGTGGCCCACTCGGCTCACCAGGGTGAGCCCCACCCCTTTCGAGAGCGCACTGTGCGCGGAGTGACCCCTGTTACGCGCCCCCGGCAACGGGGGTGGCGGGCAGGTAAGCTGCGCGGGCGGAGCGCGCGGAGTGACCCCTGTTACGAGCCCCCGGCCACGGGGGTGGCGGGCAGGTAAGCTGCTTACCTGCTGCGCGTGACGCCGGCCGCGGCGAAGGCGGACGAAGCGGGGTGTCGGTGCGGTGGTGACCCTGGACGTGCGTCAGGCCCTTCTCGCGGATCACCTCAGCTACGGCTCCCGGTGGGGCCCTCTCGGGGGAAGGGGCCTCGGTCCCGGACCCCGGCGAGGCGTCCCTTCTCCGCTCCGTAAAAGGGTCCATCTCTTTTTTTTTTCTTCTTATGTTGTGGCATATGCTGCAGGTGCCTGCTCGTTTTTCGTATGTGGGTAACAACATTTAACTATGTATATATATTTCCGAATTGGTTTAACTGCCCCCCGCCTGAATCTATTTAAAATCTAATTTTTTTTTATTTCAACCGCCCGACCCGACCTGCGGATAAAATCTAATTTTTTTTTATTTCAACCGCCCGACCCGCGGATAATCCGCGGACTCCGCGGTTGTGTCCGCAAACCGCGCATCTCTAATATATACATACATATATGTATATATGAATATACATATGTAAATATATGTGTATATTAATGTGTGTGTGTGTATATATATATATATATATATATATATAGATATATACACACGCACATATATATGTATATATATATATATATATATATATATATACATATATATATATATATATATATATATATATATATATATATATATATAAGGATAAGGATAATGTCAACTGATATTTTTAACAAACAATTAGAATCATTGCGTAGAGCAAAAAAAGTTGGAATTCATTGATATTTAAACTTTTGAATTGTGTAATTAATTCACAATTACCATCTAAAATGTCCTGTCGCTTTACGTTTGCTGCAGTCGCCGCTATTAGCGCCAGGTTTTGACTTAGCAGCAAATCTTTACGTTTTTGAGTTTTAAGGTGACCTATCCGATTTTATTGTGTTGAAGCTCTTTAACCCTCCCGGATTAATTTCTGCAGAACACGTTTCGCAAACTTTGATTGAAATGATAATTATCGGCTGCCGATAATATCGTGCATCCCTTGTATTAAACATTATCCATACTTTTTGCTTTTCATTTTACTTTTCTGCATTGTTTTTTTATGCAGGAAATGAGATTAAGTGACATACACTGCTTGGACCTTGACTCATGGATGTGGTCAGAAATGTGAGTAACTGTGATGCGTCACTCTTGAATGTTATTGTTTTTTACATTGTTGTCAATGATTGTGCATAGAGTGCCAGTGTCGACTGTTCCAGCGGGAAGGTCCTGGCATTCGCTCACGGCCGTGTCTGATAGCACCATGTTTCTTTTTGGCGGTCTCAGCGTGGACGGCAAGCCGCTGAGTAAGAAAACTACCTGACGTCACTTTCACATGCTTCTCTTGTTGTTTCTTTGCATTTTCTTTTTTCCTGCACCACCAGGTGACGGCTGGCTGTTTGACGTGGAGACCAAGACATGGAGAGAGGTGGAGCACCCTTTTAAGGACAAGCCAAGGTAGCAGTTTATAGTAAAATGTATACACACACAATAATACACAAAAATTGTGGTACATTGTAATCCTGTCTCAGGTTGTGGCACTCTGCGTGTGTCGGCAAGGATTCTGATATTATTGTCTTTGGAGGCAGCTGTGATTACATCCTCCTTGTTGACACGGTGAGTAGCTACATGACAAACTATAGTAGGCATATGTCAAGTCTGAAACAATTAATTAAAGTACCAATGATTGTCACACACACACGAGGTGTGGCAAAATGATTCTCTGCATTTGACCCATCACCCTTGATCACCCCCTGGGAGGTGAGGGGAGCAGTGAGCAACAGCGGTGGCCATGCCCGGGAATCATTTTTGGTGATTTAACCCCCAATTCCAACCCTTGATGCTGAGTGCTAAGCAGGGACGTAATGGGTCCCATTTTTATAGTCTTTGGTATGACTCGGCCGGGGTTTGAACTCACAACCTACCGATCTCAGGGCGGACACTCTAACCACTAGGCCACTGAGTAGGTCTTATTATAGACTCTAAATGGATGCAAGTCTAAAACTAAAACCACCTGTCTGCATTCATACCAAAAACATGAAGCAGTTCTGCCATGTCAAAAGATGAAGTATAATATGTCTTGTTAGCGGAGGTCAATAACGGAACAAAACAGACTCATTTCCAAAAAGGAAACTACATTTACCAGGAACATTCATTCATCCATCCATCCATTTTCCACAGTTTGTCCCTTGTGGGGGGGCTGGAGCCTATCCCAGCTGCACTTGAGCATAAGACAAGTCGCCACCTTATCGCAGATTGACAGACAATCATTCACAATCACATTCACACAGCAGGGACACTTTTAGTGTTGCCAATCAACCTATCCCCAGTTGCATGTTTTTAGAGGTGGGAGGAAGCCGGAGTACCCGGAGAGAACCCACACAGTCACGGGGAGAACATGCAAACTCCACACAGAACGACCCCGAGTCCAGGTCCTTCTCGCTGTGAGGCACGAGAGCTAACCACTGCTCCCCTGTGCTGCCCTTACCAGAACACTATATGTAAACTAAAGTAAGCAAGTCAAGCATTAGTCATTTGAAATGTGAAATCAAACCATGGAGGCATTTACTGTATAAAACAATCTTGTCTTTCTGCACCTTCACTTCCTCCAAACGAGCCGTTTCGGAATTTGCACAAATTTTTCCAAGTGTGATGTCAGAGGATATCGCCATATACAGTAAAGATTTACTCGAAGAGCTTTGCGGGAGTCTGCCATTGACGCCGTAATCAATACACTCCTTCTTTTTCTCTATCCTCTTGTTGTGGTGTAGACTGTCTCGTGCATGCACATGCATCCTCCGCTGTTGCCATTTCTAATACAAATTAGCGTACAGTTCTAACATACACTATATTGACAAAAGTATTTGGCCACCCATCCAAATGATCAGAATCAGGGGTCCTAATCACTTGGTCCTGCCACAGGTGTATAAAATCAAGCCCTTAGGCATGGAGACTGTTTCTACAAACATTTGTGAAAGAATGGGCCGCTCTCAGGAGCTCAGTGATTTCCAGCGTGGAAATGTCATAGGATGCCACCTGTGCAACAAATCCAGTCGTGAAATTTCCTCGCTCCTAAATATTCCAAAGTCAACTGTCGGCTTTATTATATGAAAATGGAAGAGTTTGGGAACAACAGCAACTCAGCCACCAAGTGGTAGGCCACGTAAACTGACAGAGAGGGGTCAGCGGATGCTGAAGCGCATAATGCAAAGAGGTCGCCGACTTTCTGCACAGTCAGTTGCTACAGAGCTCCAAACTTCATGTGACCTTCCAATTAGCCCACGTACAGTACGCAGAGAGCTTCATGGAATGGGTTTCCATGGCCGAGCACTGCAGCGTCGGATGCAGTGGTGTAAAGCACGTCGCCACTGGACTCTAGAGCAGTGGAGACGCCTTCTCTGGAGTGATGAATCACGCTTTTCCATCTGGCAATCTGATGGACGAGTCTGGGTTTGGAGGTTGCCAGGAGAACGGTACATTTCGGACTGCATTGTGCCGAGTGTGAAATTTGGTGGAGGAGGAATTATGGTGTGGGGTTGTTTTTCAGGAGTTGGGCTTGGCCCCTTAGTTCCAGTAAAAGGAACTTTGAATGCTCCAGGATACCAAAACATTTTGGACAATTCCATCCTCCCAACCTTGTGGGAACAGTTTGGAGCGGGCCCCTTCCTCTTCCAACATGACTGTGCACCAGTGCACAAAGCAAGGTCCATAAAGAAATGGATGACAGAGTCTGGTGTGGATGAACTTGACTGGCTTGCACAGAGTCCTGACCTGAACCCGACTGAGAGCCAGGCCTGCTCGACCAACATCAGTGTGTGACCTCACTAATGCGCTTTTGGAAGAATGGTCGAAAATTCCGATAAACGCACTACGCAACCTTGTGGACAGCCTTCCCAGAAGAGTTGAAGCTGTAATAGCTGCAAAAGGTGGACCGACATCATATTGAACCCTATGGGTTAGGAATGGGATGGCACTTCAAGTTCATATGTGAGTCAAGGCAGGTGGCCAAATACCTTTGACAATATAGTGTATATCTGTCAGTGGACTCCATATGGAAGCGCTAAAAACTACAACATGGATGGATGGTGGGGGGAAGACACAGTTGGAGTGGAGCCAAGTAAATAGGACCACCCACAAAACAGCGCATCCAAGAGATGGTCAAAAGGCGGCTTGAAGATGGACCAAAAAACCACCATTACATGTTATGTAGACCATAAGGAAATCTTTTAAATGTAAATATAGATGCACACTTTACGTTTAAAACTATTTCAGGCATTAAGAGGAACACTTTTCCACATTTTTTATAAGGAACATTTTTTTAATTTTATATCACATTTTCTATTTTGGGATTATTTTATATTTTTAGAGGATTTTTTTTTTTTTATTATTATTTTTGACTTTGAAATTATTGGTAATTTAAGGGGGAAACTGTTTTATATTATAATATTTTATTTTATTTTATTGATTCCTTATTGATTTAAGGTTTGTCATTTTCAACCTATGAAAGCATATACCTTGTTACACTTGAGGCAAAGTGTTATTACCATTTTGTAATGAAAATAGAAAATACTAACTAAAATAGCAATAAAAAAAGTATTTAATATTTTTCATTTTGCCAGTAGGTTCTAATATTAGAAGAAACAGTTTTTAAAATTATTTATTTTGAATTCACTTCACAAAAATGCTGTAAGACCAGGGAAACCTCCAATATGACCCTTTTAAATAGGTAAAAATAAAAAATAAAAAAACACTTTCTTGTCTGTCAGGATGAAGGTGTTGACGATGTCCCGGACTTCCTTGTGTACTCCCGGCAGGTACGCCCCTACCTGACTAGTAGGGAGCTGGCTACCTGACCAGCCCCCTACCCTGTGACACGCTAGATTAAAATGATTTTAGGCTACATTTAAATACATATCTTGTGGTCTAGAAAATATGTATTGGAAACTTCTTTGGTGGACATTTTGCGTACATTTTACTCTATAGTCACTTTTTTAATCCGTTCTTTGAGTCTGTCTGCAAGATGTTCAATTGTGGAGGTGTTCCCAGATTGTGATGAAACCACAATCCTCTCCAGAAGTATCATAGATTATATTTTGAAAATGTTTGCTTTTTAAATATACAGGTAAAAGCCAGTAAATTAGAACATTTTGAAAAACTTGATTTATTTCAGTAATTGCATTCAAAAGGTGTAACTTGTACATTATATTTATTCATTGCACACAGACTGATGCATTCAAATGTTTATTTCATTTAATTTTGATGATTTGAAGTGGCAACAAATGAAAATCCAAAATTCCGTGTGTCACAAAATTAGAATATTACTTAAAGCTAATACAAAAAAGGGATTTTTAGAAATGTTGGCCAACTGAAAAGTATGAAAATGAAAAATATGAGCATGTACAATACTCAATACTTGGTTGGAGCTCCTTTTGCCTCAATTACTGCGTTAATGCGGCGTGGCATGGAGTCGATGAGTTTCTGGCACTGCTCAGGTGTTATGAGAGCCCAGGTTGCTCTGATAGTGGCCTTCAACTCTTCTGCGTTTTTGGGTCTGGCATTCTGCATCTTCCTTTTCACAATACCCCACAGATTTTCTATGGGGCTAAGGTCAGGGGAGTTGGCGGGCCAATTTAGAACAGAAATACCATGGTCCGTAAACCAGGCACGGGTAGATTTTGCGCTGTGTGCAGGCGCCAAGTCCTGTTGGAACTTGAAATCTCCATCTCCATAGAGCAGGTCAGCAGCAGGAAGCATGAAGTGCTCTAAAACTTGCTGGTAGACGGCTGCGTTGACCCTGGATCTCAGGAAACAGAGTGGACCGACACCAGCAGATGACATGGCACCCCAAACCATCACTGATGGTGGAAACTTTACACTAGACTTCAGGCAACGTGGATCCTGTGCCTCTCCTGTCTTCCTCCAGACTCTGGGACCTCGATTTCCAAAGGAAATGCAAAATTTGCATGGTTGGGTGATGGTTTGGGGTGCCATGTCATCTGCTGGTGTCGGTCCACTCTGTTTCCTGAGATCCAGGGTCAACGCAGCCGTCTACCAGCAAGTTTTAGAGCACTTCATGCTTCCTGCTGCTGACCTGCTCTATGGAGATGGAGATTTCAAGTTCCAACAGGACTTGGCGCCTGCACACAGCGCAAAATCTACCCGTGCCTGGTTTACGGACCATGGTATTTCTGTTCTAAATTGGCCCGCCAACTCCCCTGACCTTAGCCCCATAGAAAATCTGTGGGGTATTGTGAAAAGGAAGATGCAGAATGCCAGACCCAAAAACGCAGAAGAGTTGAAGGCCACTATCAGAGCAACCTGGGCTCTCATAACACCTGAGCAGTGCCAGAAACTCATCGACTCCATGCCACGCTGCATTAACGCAGTAATTGAGGCAAAAGGAGCTCCAACCAAGTATTGAGTATTGTACATGCTCATATTTTTCATTTTCATACTTTTCAGTTGGCCAACATTTCTAAAAATCCCTTTTTTGTATTAGCCTTAAGTAATATTCTAATTTTGTGACACACGGAATTTTGGATTTTCATTTGTTGCCACTTCAAATCATCAAAATTAAATGAAATAAACATTTGAATGCATCAGTCTGTGTGCAATGAATAAATATAATGTACAAGTTACACCTTTTGAATGCAATTACTGAAATAAATCAAGTTTTTCAAAATATTCTAATTTACTGGCTTTTACCTGTATATCTTGAGGATGAACATCACCGGCATTTTTTTTTTTAGTTACTGTCGAAAATAAACTTCACAAATATTATATCAATTCACCGATCACAACATTAGGTGCACTTGCACACTCAGATAGCTACAGTGCTGCATAAAAAACGGCTTTTATCAGCATTTATGTCACTACAGGTAGTAGATTAGTGGTATTATGTGCATGCTGAGATTATATACAAATAATACTTTATTTCACCTTCTCTTGTTTCCTCAAACCTTGTAGTAATGTCGCAGTGTTGCTTCTTTTCCGGTCAGAGTTCACCGACTAATCCAATTTTGTAGTGTCCCAAATGTTGTGAATAAATAAACAGAAGTGTGTATTTTATAGTATTTATTTTAAAAATACCAAGCAGGCGGGAGTGCATGAAACAAGAAGGAATATTTGGAATTTCTAGTGGCAGCAGTCTCAGCTGGCCGACTCATCAGAGAAGGGCAGGCTTTCCGACACCTTATGTCCAAGAAGGTCCACATATGTACGTCCGTCAATGTGTGACGTCACTGATTCCCCACTGTAAGGAAAATACTCTCAAACCCCATGAACAGACTAAAGGCATCTAAAACTCCACGTCCAAATGCATTAAACTTATTATTTGACGCTCTGCAATGTTCCCTCTAATTTTTCATGTGTGTGAGCAAACGCACAAACTCCCTGAGCATTCAGTGGAGTACATGTAAGCAACGTCAGACGTGCACACTGTGGCCACACCAGCGTCACACCTGTCCCAAACCTGACATCATAACAATTAAAATGTTTTATTAAAATTATTTTCTGATATAAGTGATTTTTCCCCCTTACAATGACAATAACAAAAAAACATGTTTTTCATGACCTATGTGCTAGTATTGTATGTCTGGCTGCGGGTCCTGCCTTTAAAAGAAATGTTACCCCTTTCAGAGATTACATTTAGTTCCTGTAACTTTCTGTCTGTAAAATACATCTTTTTATTAGCATTTATGAAATCTAGTGACAACATTTTATGAATAATATCCTTAGATTAACATCCTTAATAAATGGCAGTGAAATAAGCACACATCTGATTGAGGAGTCAGAGTGTTACAACCTGGCATTTACACATTGTGTGGCGTTGGGGTTGTCCGACTTTTTGTGTGGCCATAAACGCAACACTGGCTAAGTGCCATGAGTGCGTGTGTTGGTGCAGGTGAGACAGAGCAAGCGGCTTCTGTTGATATGACGGATGACAAAGTTGGCTTAAGCCTGGTTTGTATGGCAGAAAATGACCAGTTTTTCTAGATACAATTTTTTTTACTCATGTTTTTGGTGTGGTTTTTTGCTCAATAAAGTGATTGATGGAATCCCTGTCCGTAAAGTGTCTCGACAGACGATAATTGAACTGTGTTGACAAAGATTGTTTTATTCATTGGGGCCACTCTTGTTGTCACCTGTCACTCACAGAGTTGCATTGCAAAATCATACAGAATAATATGTAATGTTTTTATTTCGTTTAGAGTTCAGATGGGATTTTTGATTTTCTGCACGGCATTAATTTGCTGTGAGCAGTGCGCAATTGCGCAGGCGCGCACCTTAGAGGGAACGTTGACGCTCTGGCATTGTTTTACATGAGTAACATTGTAACAGTTGTAAATCAGAAAATATCAAATTCTTCATTCTTCATTTCGTCTTTGTGAAGTCTCTTCACATGAAAGAACGCATACATATGTTTCTTAAAAGCCACTTGGTAGATAATCTATTGCGTTGTCAAAGAAATGTCTTAGGTACCCATTGACTATTGAAACCATGAATCAACGTGTCATTACGATGCAAATAAAACATTCTTATTTAGCCCTCTGTAATAAAGTGTAATTGTTCACTGCTTGTGCTAAAAAGGACACACGCTTCCATTCCGAGTCATTTCGTTTAACATTGTGGCTTATTAGTTGTAGATGACTAATCAAATAATGTTGCAACCCCAATATGTTTATCTTTTGAATGTGTCCTCAGGGTCACTGCAATGACGCTCTGGTCTTCCAGATGGCGCCACACCCACTGTTTAGGTAAACACTTCTCTATTGCCTGTTCTATTTCTTACGTGGACGTGAAACCTTTTTTTTTTTTTTTCATCCTTGCAGAATTTGCAAGGACTACATCGCAAAGAACGTGAGTTCGTGTGAAGCTCTCCGACAACAGCTGCCTCTTCTTCCTACCAAACTGCGGGCGGCGGTGGACAGGAGAACATTGTTCTACAGGCCTTCAAGGGAAGTCAGTCACACTCACACTCAACTCCTTTAAATATCAACAACAAAGCATTTTATTAGCATTTATATTCATTTTTGAAATACATTCATTTTAATGTTTAACGTCAAATGTTGGTTATGTTATGTTTTAAAAAATATGTTGTAAAAAGGTGAAAGGAATTTTCCTCTCATATTATGGTGCAATTGTAAACAAAAAAAATATGTTCTTGTCATTATGATTAAATGGCACAAAAAATGTTTTATTCTATCTTTCTATTCGAAAAACACACAGCACACGTTTGTTGTGGGAAGTCACCAGTCGTTCAGCGGACCTAAGGCACAGAGGAGTGTTAAGGCCACACAGAAAAGAGTAAAATATCATTAGAATACTGCCAGACCCAAAATTAAATAAGAGACCGTCACCTGTTGTGAGAAAAACAGAATTATTTAATCAGAAGTCTTTTTTCTCACTTTCTGGTAAGATATTTTTTTCATAATAGAACATCCATCCATCCATTTTATACTGCTTCTCCCTCTCTTCAATGTTTTTTCCGATTGCTCTTATTAAGGCTACATATTATAAATATGTAATGTGCAAGTTTACGGTATAACTTTTTTCTCATTACCACTTTATTCCTGCAATTCTTGCCTGTAATTCTATTTTTTGTCTATAAATATTATTACTACTATTTAACACCGTTTATATTTTGTTACAAATGTTCTTTTTCAAAATATTATCTTGGATGTTACCTTTTTTTTTTTTTTACGAAGCCTACAATTTTTACATGTCTTTGTTTGATAATGTTTTTTGTCAACACTCAAGATGCGTTCCATTTGTACTGGGAAGTCGGAAATTCCGAGTTCTGAGTCGGATTTCTGACCACCCCGAGGTGGTTTCAAATTTGTAGGTATGTGTGTATTCGCCCCCGGCTGGCCCGTCGCAGTGGTCACTTGGTGCGTTTCACGCTTTAATGCGCCATCGTGAATAGCGACAGGACCGCTGTTTTCAGAGTTCAACTGCTTGTGTGTTGTTTTCGTCACTACTATACACCTATACTCATGATGTAGAACACAAATCCATGTTTATTCAAAACATAATTTTTTGTTTTGGACAAGTAGTCGCGCCACAAAGCACGTTTACCCTCGACAAAACTCCCCTGCAAAAAAATCTAGTGAGTAAAAACTTCCTTAAAACTTTTTTTAAGTATAAATTATACATGTATCTGTGAGTCTGCCAAATGTGTTTTCAATTAATAGATTTGCACACTGATTTTTTTAGACCCGCCACCTTTCTTTTCCTGGTCGCTGTGATATGACTTACATCACAAGTGAAGTTGGACCAATCTTGTTTTCCGTCACTTCCTACAATAATTTAATGAATTTGATCAATAAAAAATACACCATAACTGTGAAACCTAATTTTCTGTTTTTTTATTTAACAAGCTTTGCAACAATACCAACATCTTTTAAAATGGGATAAAATATTAAGAAAGTTGTGAAATTTTTAAGAAAAAGGTCACGCCTACAATCTTGATCCCCATAGACCAGGGGTGCTCATTACGTCGATCGCGAGCTACCGGTCGATCGTGGAGGGTGTGTCAGTCGATCACCAGCCAGGCATTAAAAAAATAGTCCTAAAAATTAGCGATCATAAATCTTCACTATGACGTCACTTTCGTCACTTGATTGACATTCACAGCACCCGAGGGTCTTCTGAGATGACGCTGGCTGCCGCCAGCTGATTAAAATTACTGATAATAAGGCGAGAAACACTTTATTTCAACAGACTCTGGCACCGTACCTGTCGTCAAAACTCCAAAGACCGACTGCACAGTTGCACAATAAAAGCTCTGCTTCATCCTGCCTTTGCTAACAAAATAAGAGTCTCAGAAAGCTGGCGTGCACAAGCTAGCAAGCTACGGAGTTTGCCGACAATGTATTTCTTGTAAAGTGTATACAAAGGAGTACGGAAGCTGGATAAATAAGATGCCAAAAACCAACCACTTTCATGTGGTATTGGACAGAAAGGAGGACTTTTTTTCTCCTCCATTCGAAAATGCGGACGTTATCAGCACCACTGTCTGATTCCAATCAATGCAAGTCATCACAATCAGGTAATAAACCAACTTATATTCTTGTCTTCATGAAAGAAAGGAATCTATATGTGTTAAACATGCTTGTATTATCTTTAAAAACTTTTAACTTATTAACAATATTAACTATATGTGTTAAACATGCTTGTATAATCATTAAACACCTTTAACTTGTTAACAATATTAACTATATGTGTTAAACATGCTTGTATTATCTTTAAACACCTTTAACTTGTTAACAATACTAACTATATGTGTTAAACATGCTTGTATTATCATTAAACACCTTTAACTTGTTAACAATATTAACTATATATGTTAAACATGCTTGCATTATATTTAAACACTTTTAACTTATTAACAATATTAACTATATGTGTTAAACATGCTTGTATTATCATTAAACATCTTTAACTTGTTAACAAAAACATATATTTCATAAATAAGTAAATATAAATTAGATATATGAATGAGGTAGATCCCCACGACTTGATCAATTGAAAAGTAGCTCGCCTGCAGAAAAAGTGTGCCATAGACTGACTATAAATTCACAACTTTCTTAATATTTATCAGAGGATGACTTATATCACTGAAATCATCTTAACAAGACCTGTCTGATAATACTGGAATTACTTTTTAAAATTTTACACACATACCTAAAATGTGGCTGCCCTGGATGTAAACAATGACACACGCTTCTATAATATCTGTTATGAGCATTCCCAATTAGTTTTGGTCACACTAAATCAGCCATATACAAAGTAGTGATGGATGTTTATACATGGTAACGTTATTGTAGTGTAAACTACATTTATTTCATGTGGTATATGTTTTGCTTTGCGAGCAATAGCATCTGTGTTTCCTCTTCATCCAATGTGTTTGAAGGTTGCAGAAAGAGTGCATATTTTACCCATAAGTTGTTCATATTCAGACAAGGCAAGCGCAAAAATAGCTTTTGTGGTATGTGCTTTGGGACTAGATAAAACTTACATACATTTTGCAGATGGTGTATTTTTCCACTTTCTTCTTTTTCCCCAAATTCTGATGCTGCGTGTGTATAAAGACCACAGCCTAATAAATCCACAAAAAATAAGACAAACGGCTGCGTTCACTATTTTGAACATGCATATATACTTTTGCCACTTGAAAACCAGTTAAATCCTCAGCGACATTTCAACTCTGTAAGAGCCTTTCCGTTTTACTAATATTTATCTTTCCCCGTTAATATAACGGTTTTATTATTTTCAATGTGGCCCGGATAAAACTCTGGTGTCAAAAGGTACTTTTTTTTGTTGACATACACGTACATGCTGATATCTCACCACAAGGTGGCAGCAGACATCAATGGCCGAAAGCTAAGCAGTTTGGTCCAATAAAGACTTTTTGTGGCAGACATTCTTTCCTTCAGTGGGTGGAGAATTGCTCCGTAAGTGGTCAGGAAGGAACCCTTAAATAAACATAGCCAGCAACACATGGCTTCCTTTGGACTTTGGCTGCATTAACCAAAATGTGCTCATGTTGCACTTCTACATAACACAACACTCTTCTCTTCCATAGCAACACCAGGGGCAAAATGCGCCTTGGGGGCAATTTTTCCATCAAACTAGGTAGGTTACACATGAAGTGTGTCGTCTCTACATGTTAAAGCTATCCTGTCGAAAAACACAGTGAAAGGTCAGCTAAAGTCTCTCTCGATGGTGTCCATCAGTTCCTCTTCTGAGCCATCGTACAGCATGACTGGCGTGGCTGAAATGCTGAAGAAAAAGGACACATTAAAAAAAATAAAAATGTGTATATATACAGTACAGGCCAAAAGTTTGGACACACCTTCTCATTCTATGCATTGTCTCTATTTTCATGACTATACTATATGAGCGATCATAAATTCACTATGACGTCACTTTCGTCACTTGATTGACATTCACGGCACCCGAGGGTCTTCTGAGATGACGCTGGCTGCCGCCAGCTGATTAAAATTACCGATAGTAAGGCGAGAAACACTTTATTTCAACAGACTCTGGCACCGTACCTGTCATCAAAACTCTGTAGATTGTCACTGAAGGCATCAAAACTATGAATGAACACATGTGGAGGGATGTACTTACAAAATAAGGTGAAATAACTGAAAACATATTTCATATTGTAGTTTCTTCAAAATAGCCACCCTTTGCTCTGATTACTTTTTCGCACACTTTTGGCATTCTCTCGATGAGCTTCAAGAGGTAGTCACCTGAAATGGTTTTCCCTTCACAGGTGTGCTTGAAGCTCATCGAGAGAATGCCAAGAGTGTGCAAAGCAGTAATCAGAGCTATTTTGAATAAAATAAAATGATATATATATATATATATATATATATATATATATATATATATATATATATATATATATATATATATATATACAAGAAGATATGAATGAAAACAAATATGTACAAAATAATAGAACAAAACATTTTCATATTAATTGCTTCTTGTTCTTAGTTTAATCTGCTATATTTGGGCAGTTTGATCCTCCTGGGTGTTTAACTACATCACTGAACCCAACAATCCATTATTGAACAGAGTGATCGACTTACTTTTGTGATGGTGGAGGATGGTGGAGACCCAGCGTTGGTCCTGTTGTCAAGAAGGCACGAGGAGAACACTGACAATGGAAAAGAAAACATTGTTAGTGTTACGGTTAATGCGACTTGTTATTGTTGTCGTTAATTGCATCAAACATAGTGGCTTCACAAAGTTTACAATTCATGGTCATTTTGTCTTTTTGTTCAGTTGCTGATCTCCTGCAGATGACGTGTAAACCAAACATGCCTCCTAGTGGCTTTGAGCAGCGTACGAGATAACAGCGGAGTAACATAATCATCGTAAAGCGGTATAATATTCATGCACTTTTTGATTAAACATACTGAAGACAAATTTGATTGAAATACAACAATATATTTTAAAAGTTACAAATTACTTAATACTATGGGTAAATTAGTAGACTTAATTAAAATTGTAAATTATGAGAATGCACAATACCTTCATTTTTTTGTTTGAACAAAATATGATGTACTGTTTTCTAATTGGAGTTAATGGCTCATGTGTAAAGTATTAGTATAAAATATTTACATTTGAATGTTTTACTTTTTCATCCAATATATTATTTTAATATTTTTTTTAGATGTATTTAATTTTCTTTAATTTTTCACTACCGTACTTAACTTTACCTAATTGTAGCATACTAAGAAAAAAGTGAAAAATAATAATTAAAAATATCACTTAAAATTATAATGAATACTTAATGTTTTGGTTTAATAAAAACATTGATTCAGCTAATAAGTTACTTTATAAATAATTGTATATATATATATATATATATATATATATATATATATATATATATGCATATATATATATATATATATGCATATATATATATATATATATGCATATATATATATATATATATATGCATATATATATATATATATATATGCATATATATATATATATATATATATATATATATATATATATATATATATATATATATATATATATATATATATATATATATATATGCATAAGTGTACAGCTCTGGTAATGGGTACATTCGCACCCACCTGCACAAATGTACTTCAAAATGTAACAATCAAAATAAATATGACTTTTTTTTTGTTTACTTGGGCATGCATATATAATATGCATAAGTTTGACCATTTAAAATCAACGATAATAAAAAGGAGATGCTTGGAAATAGCATAAAAATGCCCCAAAAACTTAGAAAAACGCGATTCATAGCGTTACTTTTTGGTGTAACCATCATGAGCGTACTGTTCAGGTATATTTCTTTTATATTTTGATAAATCATCATATTTATGTATTACTAAATTTAAATAGGTATTGATCAATCTTTAAGCTGTGTGTATTTGATTTCAGTTTGCTTTTGGCATCTTATTTTACAACCTTGTGTTGCGCTCATGATGGCGTAACCAAACGAGATTATTTTGAATATTTATTCCCTTTTTTACATTTAGTATATTTAAATATACTGTGTTTTATGCTCTTTTTTTTTTTTTGGAACATGTACTATACATATAATACAATAAAGTCCCATATAAAATTATGTTTCTAGCAATACTTTAATTTTGCCTTTGAAAGTAACACGCCAATGTCCATTAGTGGAGCTGTACACACACACACACACACACACACACACACACACACATATATATATATATATATATATATATATATATAGATACTGTGTGTGTATATAGATTGTGTAAATATATGTTGTGTGTGTGTATGTATATATTTATATATATATATATGTATATATATTAGTATACATATATTTATATACACACACACACGTGGTTAGAGCTATTAACAACACTAAATTGGCCTTAATGTGTGAATGTGAGTGTGAATGAGTGGCGACTTGTCCAGGGTGTACCCCACCTTCCGCCTAAGTGCAGCTGGGATAGGCTCCAGCACCCCCCTCGACCCCGAAAGGGACAAGCGGTAGAAAATGGACTTAGAATGTATATATGGATATTTTAATGTTTTTTTTTAATTTAACATTTTATACTTGGGGATGGCGTTGCGCGGTTGGGAGAGTGGCTGTGCCAGCAACCTGAGGGTTCCTGGTTCAATCCCCAGCTTCTACCAACCTAGTCATGTCCGTTGTGTCCTTGAGCAAGACACTTCACCCTTGCTCCTGATGGGTCATGGTTAGGGCCTGGCATGGCAGCTCCCGCCATCAGTGTGTGAATGTGTGTGTGAATGTGGAAATAGTGTCAAAACGCTTTGAGTACCTTGAAGGTAGGAAAGCGCTAAACAAGTATAACCCATTTACCATCCATCCATCCATCCATTTTCTACCGCTTATTCCCTTTTGGGGTCGCTGGAGCCTATCTCAGCTACAATCGGGCGGAAGGCGGTGTACACCCTGGACAAGTCGCACCTCATCGCAGGGCCAACACAGATAGACAGACAACATTCACACTCACATTCACACACTAGGGCCAATTTAGTGTTGCCAATCAACCTATCCCCAGGTGCATGTCTTTGGAGGTGGGAGGAAGCCGGAGTACCCGGAGGGAACCCACGCAGTCACGGGGAGAACATGCAAACTCCACACAGAAAGATCCGGAGCCTGGGATTGAACCCCAGACTACTCAGCAACTTCGTATTGTGAGGCAGACGCACTAACCCCTCTGCCACCGTGCTGCCCAACCCATTTACCATTTATACTTAATTGGCTAAAATTACAGTTTTATTCTCATCATATTGCAACATACTGTAACATAAAATAGTAAAAATATTGAAGAAAATATTAATAGTTACTAAAATGCATGTTTATGGGTTAACGGATGAATTGTAATTTATATATGTATTTATTTAAGATATATATTAAAAAAATTACTTCTTAACGTACCACATGACATTTTTGCATCATAAAATTATAATTAAAAAAATTAAATGATGGTTCACCTTTAGTAACGTATAAATGTTTAGTACTATATATTAGAGATGCGCGGATAGGCAATTTATTTCATCCGCAACCGCGGCAGAAAGTCGTCAACCATCCGCCATCCACCCGATGTAACGTTTGATCAGAACTGCATCCGCCCGCTATCCGCCCGTTGTTATATATCTAATATTAATTAAAAAAAAAAAAAAAGGGTGAAAACTACGCGAATTGCACCTTGTGCAGACAAGATTTTTCGATCGGACACGGAGGAATTAGCGATGTAAAAGACCACGTTGGGACAAAAAAACACAAGTCTAATGCCGTTGCTAGCGATACAAGTGGAAAACTTTCAACGTTTTTCGTCGCCCAAACAGATTCTTTGGATGTGATAAATGCCGAAGTTTTATTTACGGAGGCAATAATTGAGCATGGACTTCCAATCGCACTGGCTGATCACATGGGACAGTTAATAATGTAATGCAACCTTTAAAAATCATTACGCGGTGATCGCGATCCCAAAAATAAACTTTTCTTGCATGATAATGTCCAGAAAAATTCGCTTTATATTACTATAGAGTCCTTTTAACGAATGAGTTTGATGGTTTATCACAAACCTTAAATGAAAGAAGTCCTTTGTTCTCCTGCAGCATGGCCTTGCTTTGTGTTTGGTGCGCCATCCTGTCGGCTGTATTTCACAGCACGACATACTGTTAAAAGTGTTTATACTATTTATACTTTCAATTAACAAATTGAAGTCTTGTGAAAGGTTGACAGGATAACTGGCATTAACTGTCAAAATAATTTCAAACTATTGAAGTTAGCTTACAGAATAAACATGTCAATCAACCCATATGATTTTTGCTGTAATATTTTTGTTTTGAAAAGTCACTGTGACTGATAGAAAAGTGATGGTTTTAGCAACATTTTAACCTGTCTGAATGCTAATAATCATTTTGCGAGCAAGCAGGTAAGCTGCGCGGGCGGAGCGCGTGGAGTGACCCATGTTACGAGCCCCCGGCCACGGGGGTGGCGGGCAGGTAAGCTGCTTACCTGCTGCGCGTGACGCCGGCCGCGGCGAAAGCGGACGAGGCGGGGTGTCGGTGCGGTGGGCGCGGTAGTGACCCTGGACGTGCGTCGGGCCCTTCTCGCGGATCGCCTCAGCTACGGCTCCCGGTGGGGCCCTCTCGGGGGAAGGAGCCTCGGTCCCGGACCCCGGCGAGGCGTCCCTCCGCTCCGTAAAAGTGTCCATCTCTTTTTTTTTTTTTCTTCTGTTGTGGCATATGCTGCAGGTGCCTGCTCGTTTTTCGTATGTGGGTAACAACATTTAACTATGTATATATATTTCCCAATTGGTTTAACTGCCACCCGCAAAAAAAAAAAAAAATCTAATTAATCCGCCCGACCCGACCCGCGAGCGGATAAAATCTTATTTTTTTAAATGTCATCCGCCCGATCCGCGGATAATCCGTGGACTCCGCGGTTGTGTCCGCAAACCGCGCATCTCTACTATATATACATTTTTCTAACTAAGTATTGGAGTAAACATGATTGTACAAGTGTATTAACATGACCTTAGCGACAAAATAAAACAATATTACTGTATATGATTAACAGTAGTAATGTAGTATATTATTTTTGTTATAATTACGTTGTGGGTGGCAGTGAAGGCATCATGGCTCCTCTTGTTGTTGTTTGTTCCCCGGGAGCCATGTGGCCCTTGTGCCCCCTTCAGGCCTGAGGAGGAGGAGGAGGAGGAGGAGGACGCCCCCTGCTGACCCTCATCTTCCTCCCGGCTACTGAAATGACAAAGTCCGTACGTTCTCGACCTTTTGGAGCTCTTCTTCACACAAGTCCCCTTCCGTGTCTCCACCACCACCACCTCCTCCTCCTCCTCCTCATAGCCGGCGAGGACGGCGTCCAACTCGACGTCCACGTCCTCGTCGTCCCCGGAGTGCTCCGAGTCGTGGCCGGCGCTGTGACAGTCCGCCGGTGGAGCCCTGCGGCGGGCGTCGATCCTCAGGAGGTGAAAGGCTCGGGCCGGAGCGTGTTGTTTAGATGACCCGACCTCCGTGGAGGTTTTTGCCGCCTTGTTCGCTTCGCTCAGCCCCGCAGGTGCCACTTTAGTCCCGCGGCTCGTCCCGCTGCCCATCGCGTCTTCCCTACAATATCAAACTAAAAAAAAAAAAAAAAAACATTTTTTTTTTTGCGTTTAAAGTTTCTCAGTAAAAACGAACCTTGCGCCTTAAGTGTGACTTTGGAGCTCCTGTCGTGGGAGCTCCAAGTAAGTGAAGCAGAATGTAGTTACATAACACTTGGACCCACAACCACATGCTGGAAAAAAGAAAAAAAAACAAACTCCGCCTTCTTCTGAAAAGGACAAACATGAATAGTGCTTGATGGTTCCAACTTTCCCCCGAGTACCTGAAGGGGTCAATGACATCATCTTGCTCCCAGCATGATTTATACAGCAAACGCAGTGCTTGGCTAATAAGACTTAGTGAGGTCAGCACGGCTCCACTTCTTCATTAGGAGGAACAAAGAACATTCTTTTCTGACAGCTGATGTGTTTTGTCCACTTGCACACACAAAAGACACAGCAGGCACATCTCCATGTGTCCACTGAGCATCAACACATTTGCTGGCTTGCAGTCGCCGCTCTTTCTGTACCCAACACGAAATGTTTCCATATTAGGAAATCGTTCCGAGAAAACGAGGAACATTTCTGGGTTTGTTTGAATTTAGGGGGAAACTTAAGTGTATCCCAAGTGTTTTCTTTTACCAGCAATGTCCAAAGTATGGCTCCAGGGCCATTTTTTGTGACCCACGGCTTGTTTTTACAATATACACACACACACACATATGTGCATATATGTATGTATATAGTTGTGTGTGTGTGTGAGTGCACATGTATGTATGTATATATATATATATATGTGTATGTATGTATATGTATGTACCAGAGGTGGGACCAAGTCATTGTTTTGCAAGTCACAAGTAAGTCTCAAGTCTTTGCCCTCAAGTCCGAGTCAAGTCCCGAGTCAAGACAGGCAAGCCCCGAGTCAAGTCCAAAGTCAAGACTGGAAAGTCTCAAGTCAAGTCCTAAGTCCTGCATTTTGAGTTTCGAGTCCTTTCAAGTCCTTTTAACCACAGACTAATATATTAACACAGATTGTGTATGCTTTTCAAACGCTGCATTTATTTATTAAAACAAGTGCATTTTAAATTGCAGGAAAGAAAATTGTGCTGACATTGCACTTTATAATAGCACTATTAACCAGTCATTTTAAACATTAACTCATTCCTTTACAGAACAAACACATTGAAAAATAAAGTGCAAATGTACTTATTTGTACAAAAGTGTTAACATTGAAAAAACATGACATATATGTGAACATAACAAAAAAGTTGTACTTTTTATATGTCAGGGCCCTATGCTGCATTGCATTTGCAAAAGACCAAATTAGCCAAGAGTCTGTCAGTCATTTGTGCACGATGGGGGCGTAGTATGATGCCACCATGGCTGAAAACTCGCTCCACTGGAGCACTGGAGGCAGGCACTGCCAAGACTCTCATGGCCACTCGGAACAGTGAAGGAAGAGTCTTCATGTTCAATGCCCAGAACAAAAGGGGGGAGAGAGTTGTTTTGGGTTGGTGCACTACTTGTAAGTGTATCTTGTGTTTTTTATGTTGATTTAATTAAAAAAAGAAAAAAATTATTGTGCGGCCCGATACCAATCGATCCACGGACCAGTACCGGGCCGCGGCCCGGTGGTTGGGGACCACTGAGGTAGACAACCAACAGTATGTCAGAAAGCTAGCTAAAACGGTACACATATTCATTATATAGTATACATTTTAACTGACCTTTATTTTACTATTTTTGTCTTTTTTTAGGTGGCTAAAATACGCGGTGCTGCTGACCGCCGTCTAACGTTACGTGTGATATATTGACTAACGTAACCCTGCTTAAAAAAAATCACTGAACAAAAAGTATGAATAAGGTAGTGAACTGCAACAGATTCCCGTGTTTGCAATAACGTTATAACGTTAGCAGTGAGTTTACAGCCTCACTGATTTAACTACACAGCAAATAAAAGTCACGTTACTTAGCCAATAAACGTTATCTTACATTCAAAACTTACCGTTCTTTGTGCAACTTCAAATGCCGGACGAAGTTGGAAGTTGTTTCCTCTCCATCAGTAATTTTCGAACCGCATGTGTTGCATACTGCAAACCGTTTTGTGTTGACCACCTCGTAATTTTTATATCCATCCATCCATCCATTTTCTACCGCTTATTCCCTTTGGGGTCGCGGGGGGCGCTGGAGCCTATCTCAGCTACAATCGGGCGGAATTTTTATACCCAAACAAAATTATTTTAGGTATCATTTTTTGTTCACTGGCGTGTGGTTTGGACATGTCTTCTTCCTTGGTTGTCCTGCAATTTGATTGGATGAATGCTGTGTGATGAAAACAAAGTAGATCTAATTTGATTGGCTGTTGTACTGAGACCACACCAGCTGACACACGCAATGCTGATAGACAAGTACACAATGAAAAATACGGGGCGCTCCCGAATAACTTTTTCATCTTTGGGTTTTGGGGAAAGTAGCAAGTCATGTCAAGTCATGTCAATTCAAAAGGCTCAAGTCCAAGTGAAGTCACAAGTCATTGATGTTAAAGTCTAAGTCGAGTTGCAAGTCTTTTTACATTTTGTCAAGTCGAGTCTAAAGTCATCAAATTCATGACTCGAGTCTGACTCGAGTCCAAGTCATGTGACTCGAGTCCACACCTCTGGTATGTACAATATATATATACAAACCCCGTTTCCATATGAGTTGGGAAATTGTGTTAGATGTAAAAATAAACGGAATACAATGATTTGTAAATCATTTTCAACCCATATTCAATTGAATGCACTACAAAGACAAGATATTTGATGTTCAAACTCAAACTTTATTTTTTTTTTGCAAATAATAATTAACTTAGAATTTCATGGCTGCAACACGTGCCAAAGTAGTTGGGAAAGGGTATGTTCACCACCGTGTTACATCATCTTTTCTTTCAACAATACTCAATAAACGATTGGGAAGTGAGGAAACTAATTGTTGAAGCTTTGAAAATTGAATTATTTCCCATTCTTGTTTTATGTAGAGCTTCAGTCGTTCAACAGTCCGGGGTCTCCGCTGTCGTATTTTACGCTTCATAATGCACCACACATTTTCGATTTGAGACAGGTCTGGACTGCAGGCGGGCCAGGAAAGTACCCGCACTCTTTTTTTTTACGAAGCCACGCTGTTGTAACACGTGCTGAATGTGGCTTGGCATTGTCTTGCTGAAATAAGCAGGGGCGTCCATGAAAAAGACGGCGCTTAGATGGCAGCATATATTGTTCCAAAACCTGTATGTACCTTTCAGCATTAATGGTGCCTTCACAGATGTGTAAGTTACCCATGCCTTGGGCACTAATGCACCCCCATACCGTCACAGATGCTGGCTTTTGAACTTTGCGTCGATAACAGTCTGGATGGTTCGCTTCCCCTTTGGTCCGGATGACACGATGTGGAATATTTCCAAAAAAAATTTGAAATGTGGACTCGTCAGACCACAGAACACTTTTCCACTTTGCATGAGTCCATCTTAGATGATCTCAGGCCCAAAGAAGCCGGCGGCGTTTCTGGATGTTGTTGATAAATGGCATTCGCTTTGCATAGTAGAGCTTTAACTTGCACTTACAAATGTGGCGACAAACTGTATTTAGTGACAGTGGTTTTCTGAAGTGTTCCTGAGCCCATGTGGTGATATCCTTTAGAGATTGATGTCGGTTTTTGATACAGTGCATTCTGAGGGATCGAACGTCACTGTCATTCAATGTTAGTTTCCGGCTGTGCCGCTTAAGTGGGGTGATTTCTCCAGATTCTCTGAACCTTTTGATGATATTATGAACCGTAAATGTTGAAATCCCTTAATTTCTTGCAATTGCACTTTGAGAAACGTAGTTCTTAAACTGTTTGACTATTTGCTCACGCAGTTGTGGACAAAGGGGTGTACCTCGCCCCATCCTTTCTTGTGAAAGACTGAGCATTTTTTGGGAAGCTGTTTTTATACCCAATCATGGCACCCACCTGTTCCCAATTAGCCTGCACACCTGTGGGATGTTCCAAATAAGTGTTTGATGAGCATTCCTCAACTTTATCAGTATTTATTGCCACCTTTCCCAACTTCTTTGTCACGTGTTGCTGGCATCAAATTCTAAAGTTAATGATTATTTGCTACAACAAAAAATGTTTAGCAGTTTGAACATCAAATATGTTGTCTTTGTAGCATATTTGAATATGGGTTGAAAACGATTTGCAAATCATTGTATTCCGTTTATATTTACATCTAACACAATTTCCCAACTCATATGGAAACAGGGTTTGTATATATATATATATATATATATATATATATATATATTGCATCATAGACAGCATTTTTAAAACATTTTTACAAACTTAAAAAAAGTATCAAAAAATCTTCAAAGTCAAAGCAACCTTACAATTTTAACACACTGTTTGTTTAACCTAAACTAACAACTTAGTAAACAGTACATTTCAATGTGTGTAGAACTACATTCAACACCACAGAGGGCCTTTTCTATTTATTTTCCAGCTAAATAAAAGTAAAATATTAAAACCCAAAACCACAACAACAAGCATTTGTATGTGTATACACCAGTGGATCATTAAAGAGATCAGGCTCACATCTGGCGAACAAGTCAACAGCTTCTAGACGGGGACGAGGAGGAGGAGGAAGAACAAGATGGAGGCCACAGCCTGGCTTGCTGCATAGCTGTGCCACCCCCCCCCCCCCCCCCCCCCCTCTCCCAGCTCCACACTGTTCCCTGCACACAATAATGACACCATGCTCACTTTAGTCTGATTTTAATGCTGAAAAGTAGTAAAAGACTTTCCAAAACTAGCCAGACACTAATCAAGCAAGCTGCATGAGAAAAGGCCAATAGAGATGTTGTGTGACCCGGTTGCCGAGGCAACAGACAGTGAGGCCAACAGGAGTTCAGCCGGAGTTAAAAAAAAAAAAAAACCCCAACCCAAAACAAACTTATTTATCTTTGGGCTATCTTTCTTAATGTAGTCCATCAGAACATGGAGATGAAGATATCTGCTGCGATCTTCACCCTCAAAGTACGTTACACATGTCAACCTATGACGTCACTTGGAAAAAAAAAGTTACTTTCACTTGCCTGCAGTTCTTCAAATGAGTGTGTTGACGTCCACAACCACTAGAGGGAGCCAGCACTCAGAGTTTAACCCAGTGAATCGTCTAATATTTATATTAAAAGAAAACTATTAATCAAATGTATTATGTTATTTCTTACTTTTTCTACAAATAATAATTCCTATTATTTAAATAACACAGCATTAGACATTAATTTTTGTATTTAAAAAAAAAAAAAAAATTAAGTTCCTATAATCAGATTTAAAAAAATGTTTTACTTTAATATATTATGAAAAACGATTTGGTAATTTATACATTTTATTGTAATTAAAGTATATTTCTCTTTATTATTGCACAAATATAAAAAAATCAGTTTTTTTTTTAAAGTCATTAATTAATTAGTATTTCATTTTTTTCAACACTTTACTGTTCAATATGAAAATCTGAATCAGAATCAATACTTTAATAATCCCCAAAGGGAAATTAAGATTTTCAACACAATCCCATTCAAGAGCAGACAAACATTACAGGGAGACCGAACAGGATCGCTGACTAAAAAAAAAATATTCAGCCGAAGCCGGGGTCCAGACTGCGGCCAAGGGAGAAAAAAACTCATAGCTATAGCACACATAAACATGTGTGTAAGAGGGAAACATCAAAGAACACAAAGGACATTAAAGACACTAAAAGAGCAGAGCTGATGCAACCAGCCACTTCTACACACAGCCACAAAAGTAAAACAACAACAAAAAAAACATACACACTGTGGTGGCCTCTGTGGTGTTCCACGCCATCGTCTGCTGGGGTGGGGGGGGAGCAGACCCAACAAAGCAACCAAGAGAGTTGATTGCTTGGTAACACTCCATCGCAGAATGTAAACTGTCACGACGGGGTTTTCGCAGCTTACTGCGGGGTTCGTTCTCCTGAAATGCAGACGGACCACTCCGGACATGGCGTGCAGGTTGGAACATGATTTATTCCTCAAAACATCAAAGTAGTACAAAAAATGGAAAACGAGTCGCACTCGAAGCTACTGCTACTATTTAGCATGGACTGTGGACAAGGAATACTCACTAACTATGGCATGAAACAAACGAAACTTACGTAGCAGGTTGCATGTAGCAAACAATGAAGCCAGGACGACTGACCGGCAAAGGCAGGCTTATATAATGCCTCTGATTAGTGCTCGGGAAGCAGGTGAGCGGGCGAACACTAATCAGAGACGGGTGGAAATAATAAGTAACCATGGTAACTAAAACAAACACGGGTGCACAAAAACAGGAACTATGGAGTCTTAAACTAACAGAACATAGCAAAACGTGATCCGGACCACGGATCATGACAGTAAACAAACTTTTAATGATAAACTTCATACGTACAGAGTTTGAAAACCTAATCCCCAATCTGTTCTGAAAACAGAATATTTCTCATGATATTTGGGTATAACACTTTTCAAAATACTTTTTAACCATAATTCATTCTGTGGAAGGATGCATATATGTTTAAGAGTTCTTTCTATTTACATTGCCATGTTTAGAGTATCTAGTACTTTTCCTTTGTTCCTTCTACCAGTTCCTGTTCCGAAAACAGAATATTTCTCATGATATTTGGGTATAACACTTTTCAAAATACTTTTTAACCATAATTAATTCTGTGGAAGGATGCATATATGTTTAAGAGTTCTTTCTTTTTGCATAGCCATGTTTAGAGTAGGTAGTACTTTTCCTTTGTTCCTTCTACCAGTTTCTTCAGACATTTTAGATGCCTGATTAGTGTCTTCACCTTTGGAATGTGAAATACAACACCCACTCTTCCCTTATCAGTGTTGCGAGGGGGAGAGATGGGGGTTTTCTTTGTGTGAAAAGAAGTTGGTTTTTCCCTTGGAATGCCAGATCAACTAGAGTAGCCGATATGAATGTATTGATTAAGTTGATCTCCTGAAATTTTAGTAAAACTTGAAAATATTCCAATTCTGTCTTGATGGTCCTCCTTACTCAGCATATATGTCATCGAAAGAACTTGGGATTGACCAGTAACTTAGATTCCCTGGGAGGAAGAGCTGGTCCGACGCAACAATTCACAGTTACTATTATTTTTCTTATTAAGCAAAAAAGTGCTTCGTCGACTTTCCTGAAACATTTTGAACGGTTGGGGCACAAGACAAAAATAAGCTAATAAGGTTTTTAGTGCTGTTTTTTTAAAAGGTGAGGTTATATTTTCCCCACTTTTGTGAGCAGACAAGTCACTTTTTGACATTTCCCTTCATTTGTCAGTGAATAATTCAGGCGAATGCAGACGACGCGTGCATTTAGAGCTGTGCCAAAAAAAAAAGAGGACGGTTTGAATGAGACAAACACCGTGATCCTTGCTGAAACGCCGTGTTGCCAAACAAGTGTGGTGTAATTATTATTGGCCGACATTGATAGGCGCTAATTAAACAGATCTGACTCCTTCTGTTTGGAAGCTGACAAACAAGCTCAGGTACGACGCCAGGATTGATTAGCGCCGGTTTCCCCTCCAAATCAAGCCTCTGGCTTCTTGTAAGTAATTAGGAAACCAGTGTGCGTGCGTACACACACACACACACACACACACACACACACACACACACACTGCTATCGAGCACTCACAGAGGCTGAAGGAGCCACTAATTGTTTTCGGTTTGTTATGTGGCCTTTGGATGGAGAGACTGGCAAGAAAGACTAGTTTACACACGACAGGCTCAACATAGTACAATTAGTGTGAAGACACAGTAGTTGTGTTATGACGAACGTGTAAGTATTATAAAGCAAGCGTAAGTCTTATTTCAGTAAAACAGTACCGTCGTGGTCAAAAGTTTACATACACTTGTAAAGGACATAATGTCATGACTGTCTTGAGTTTCCAATCATTTCTACAACTCTTATTTTTGTTGCGATAGAGTGATTGGAGCACATACTTGTTGGTCACAAAAAAACATTCATGAAGTTTGTGGTTCTTTTATGAATTTACTATGGGTCTACTGAAAATGTGACCAAATCTGCTGGGTCAAAAGTATACATACAGCAATGTTAATATTTGGTTACATGTCCCTTGGCAAGTTTCACTGCAATAAGGCGCTTTTGGTAGCCATCCGCAAGCTTCTGGTTGAATTTCTGACCACTCCTCTTGAGAAAATTGGTGCAGTTCAGCTAAATGTGTTTGGTTTTCTGACATGGACTTGTTCCTAAAGTCAGGACTTTGGGAAGGCCATTCTAAAACCTTAATTCTAGCCTGATTTAGCCATTCCTTTACCACTTTTGACGTGCGTTTGGGGTCATTGTCCTGTTGGAACACCCAACTGCGCCCAAGACCCAACCTCCGGGCTGATGATTTTAGGTTGTCCTGAAGAATTTTGGAGGTAATCCTCCTTTTTCATTGTCCCATTCAAAGCACCAGTTCCATTGGCACCCAAACAGGCCCAGAGCATAATACTACCACCACCATGCTTGACGGTAGGAATGCTGTTCCTGGGATTAAAGGCCTACTGAAACCCACTACTACCGACCACGCAGTCTGATAGTTTGTATATCAATGATGAAATCTTAACATTGCAACACATGCCAATACGGCCGGGTTAACTTCCATCCATCCATCCATCTTCTTCCGCTTATCCGAGGTCGGGTCGCGGGGGCAGCAGCCTAAGCAGGGAAGGCCCAGCCACTTTGTCCAGCTCCTCCCGGGGGATCCCTAGGCATTCCCAGGCCAGCCGGGAGACATAGTCTTCCCAACGTGTCCTGGGTCTTCCCCGTGGCCTCCTACCGGTCGGACGTGCCCGAAACACCTCCCGAGGGAGGCGTTCGGGTGGCATCCTGACCAGATGCCCGAACCACATCATCTGGCTCCTCTCGATGTGGAGGAGCAGCGGCTTTACTTTGAGCTCCCCTCGGATGACAGAGCTTCTCACCCTATCTCTAACGGAGAGCCCCGCCACCCGGCGGAGGAAACTCATTTCAGCCGCTTGTACCCTTGATCTTGTCCTTTCGGTCATGACCCAAAGCTCATGACCATAAGTGAGGATGGGAACGTAGATCGACCGGTAAATCGAGAGCTTTGCCTTCTGGCTCAGCTCCTTCTTCACCACAACGGATCGATACAGCGTCCGCGTTACTGAAGACGCCGCACCGATCCGCCTGTCGATCTCACGATCCACTCTTCCCTCACTCGTGAACAAGACTCCGAGGTACTTGAACTCCTCCACTTGGGGCAAGATCTCCTCCCCAACCCGGAGATGGCACTCCACCCTTTTCCGGGCGAGAACCATGGACTCGGGTTAACTTATAAAGTGCAATTTTAAATTTCCCGGGAAACTTCCGGTTGAAAAAGTCTATGTATGATGACGTATGCGCGTGACGTCAGTAATTGAATCAGACATTTTGGAATAGGTCGGTCGCCAACTGAAATCGTCTTTTTTCATCGCTAAATTCCACAGTATTCTGGACATCTGTGTTGGTGAATCTTTTGCAATTTGTTTAATGAACAATGGAGACTGCAAAGAACAAACCTGTAGGTGCGATCGGTGTATTAGCGTCTGGCTACAGCAACACAACCAGGAGGACTTTGACCTGGATAGCAGACGCGCTATCCGACGCTAGCCGCCGACCGCATCGATGATCGGGTGAAGTCCTTTGTCGCGCCGTCGATCGCTGGAACGCAGGTGAGCACTGGTGTTGATGAGCAGATGAGGGCTGGCGTAGGTAGAGAGCTAATGTTATTAGCATAGCTCTATCGAGGTCCCGTAGCTAAGTTAGCTTCAATGGCGTCGTTAGCAACAGCATTGCTAGGCTTCGCCAGGCAGGAAAGCATTAACCGTGTAGTTACAGGTCCAGAGTTTGGTAGTATTGTTGATATTCTGTCTATCCTTCCAGTCAGGGGCTTATTTCTTTTGTTTCTATCTGCAGTTAAGCCCGATGCTATCCCGTTAGCTCCGTAGCTAAAGTGCTTCGCTGATGTATTGTCGTGGAGATAAAAGTCACTGTGAATGTCCATTTCGCGTTCTTGACTCTCATTTTCAAGAGGATATAGTATCCGAGGTGGTTTAAAATACAAATCCGTGATCCACAATAGAAAAAGGAGAGAGTGTGGAATCCAATGAGCCCTTGTACCTAAGTTACGGTCAGAGCGAAAAAAGATACGTCCTGCACTGCACTCTAGTCCTTCACTCTCACGTTCCTCATCCACGAATCTTTCATCCTGGCTCAAATTAATGGGGTAATCGTCGCTTTCTCGGTCCCAATCGCTCTCGCTGCTGGTGTAAACAATGGGGAAATGTGAGGAGACTTTCAACTTGTGACGTCACGCTACTTCCGGTACAGGCGAGGCTTTTTTTTTTATCAGCGACCAAAAGTTGCAAACTTTATCGTCGTTGTTCTCTACTAAATCCTTTCAGCAAAAATATGGCAATATCGCGAAATGATCAAGTATGCATACTTGCCAACCCTCCCGGATTTTCCGGGAGACTCCCGAAATTCAGCGCCTCTCCCGAAAACCTCCCGGGACAAATTTTCTCCCGAAAATCTCCCGAAATTCAGGCGGAGCTGGAGGCCACGCCCCCTCCAGCTCCATGCGGACCTAAGTCCGCTTTCCCACAATATAAAGAACGTCTACAGTAAAGCTGTCCGTCTGCCGTAAACAGCAATGTTGTGACACTCTTAAACAGGACAATACTGCCATCTAGTGCATTTGATGAAAGCACTTTTGTGCGTGCCACACAGCAATGCATCATCAGAGAGGGTGTTCAGCATGGTTAGAAAGATAGTGACAGAGAATAGAACAAGGATGGACAATTCAACCCTTAACTCAACAATGAGTACATGAGTGTTATGTGTGTGTATATGTGTAAATAAATGAACACTGAAATTCAAGTATTTCTTTTATTTATTTATATATATATATATATATATATATATATATATATATATATATATATATATATATATATATATATATATATATATATATATATATATAAAATACTTGACTTGGTGAATTCTAGCTGTAAATATACTCCTCCCTAACCACGCCCCCAACCACACCCCCCACCCCCCACCCCCCACCTCCCGAAATTGGAGGTCTCAAGGTTGGCAAGTATGCAAGTATGACACATAGAATGGATCTGCTATCCCCGTTTAAATAAAAAAAAATCATTTCAGTAGGCCTTTAAAGGCCTCACCTTTTCTCCTCCAAACATATTTCTGTCACGTGAGGGGGTCGTTCTCCCGGGATGCAGAACGGACAACTCCGGACAAAGCATGAAGGTAGGAGTATGATTTATTGTCATAAATCCTACACATTACAAAAAGACAGGAACCAAACAAAAGGAAAGCGTGCCGTTCGCACGAGAAGCTAAAGAACCAAAACTTAGCACTGGAATCAGGAACTAGAAAACTTACTAGCTGTGGCATGAACAAACAAATCTTACGTGGACCAGGCATGAAGCGAACAATGACGCCAGGCCGACTGACCGGCAAAGGCAGGCTTAAATAATGCCTCTGATTAGTGCTCGGGAAGCAGGTGAGCGGGCGAACAGTAATCAGAGACAGGTGGAAATAATAAGTAACCATGGTAACTAAAACAAACAAGGGTGCACAAAAACAGGAACTAGGGAGTCCAAAACTAACAGAACATAACAAAACATGATCCGGACCACGGATCATGACAGTAAACAAACTTTTAATGATAAACTTCATACGTACAGAAACAGGTGAGCGTCCCGAACACCAGAGGCAGGTGAAAACAATAAGCAGCCATGGCAACCAAACCAAACTCAGAGGTGTCACAAACAGGAACTAAAGGAGTCCAAAACTAACAGAAAATACAAAAACTTAATCCGGACCACGGATCCTGACAATTGCTGGGTATTGTTGGCCAAACAGCTCAATTTTTGTTTTCATCTGACCACAGAACTTTCCTCCAGAAGGTCTTATCTTTGTCCATGTGATGTCAGATGAAACAAAAACTTTTGACCACGACTGTACATGGTACCGTTCACCCTGCCTGGGATTTGAACCTTTGTCCACTTTATCTCACCCATTGAGATATGAAGCTACTTACATTATTATTGATCAGTTTTCTATAGAACGTTATTTGATCAGCCAAATAAAAGGATGCCTATTGAAGACCCATGGGTTAGAGTTTTAAGCTCAGGTTCTCACGATACCATGATTATAGATACTCATTTTGATACCACGACACAAATATAAAAACTGAAGCCATGTTCTTTTAAATTCAATACTTTATTCAAGTGTTTCAAACTGTCAAAGATAATTAGGTTCACTGTGCTAAAACATTGTCTTGCACTCCGCGACCCCAAAAGGGAAAAGCGGTAGGAAATGGATGGATGAATTCAAATTGAGCTATAATTGAGTAACGGCGTGGCAACCTGAGAGTTCCTGGTTCGATCCCTGGCAACCGTCATCCGAGTCACGTCTGTTGTGTCTTTGAGCAAGACACTTCACCCTTGCTCCTGATGAATCGTGGTTAGGGCCTTGCATGGCAGCTCTCGCCATCAGTGTGTGAATGTGTGTGTGAATGTGTGTGTGAATGGGTGAATGTGGAAATAGTATCAAAGCACTTTGAGTACCTTGAAGGTACAAAACCCCAAACCAGTGAAATTGGCACGTTGTGTAATTTGTAAATAAAAACAGAATACAATGATTTGCAAATCCTTTTCAACCTATATTCAATTGAATAGACTGTAAAGACACAATATTTTAATGTTCAAACTGAGAAACTTATTTTGTTTGCAAATAATCATTAACTTAGAATTTAATGGCAGCAACACATTGCAAAAAAGTTGGCGCAGGAGCATTTTTACCACTGTGTTACATGGCCTTTCCTTTTAACAACACTCAGTAAACGTTTGGGAAGTGAGGAGACCCATTTTTTAAGCTTTTCAGGTTTCCCGTTCTTGCTTGATGTACAGCTTAAGTTGTTCAACAGTCCGGGGGTCTCCGTTGTGGTATTTTAGGCTTCATAATGCGCCACACATTTTCAATGGAAGACAGGTCTGGACTACAGGCAGGCCAGTCTAGTACCCGCACTCTTTTACTATGAAGCCACGCTGTTGTAACACGTGGCTTGGCATTGTCTTGCTGAAATAAGCAGGGGCGTCCATGATAACGTTGCTTGGATGGCAACATATGTTGCTCCAAAACCTGTATGTACCTTTCAGCATTAATGGCGCCTTCACAGATGTGTAAGTTACCCATGTCTTGGGCACTAATACACCCCCATACCATCACAGATGCTGGCTTTTCAACTTTGCGCCTATAACAATCCGGATGGTTCTTTTCCTCTTTGGTCCGGAGGACACAACGTCCACAGTTTCCAAAAACAATTTGAAATGTGGACTCGTCAGACCACAGAACACTTTTCCACTTTGCATCAGTCCATCTTAGATTAGCTCAGGCCCAGCGAAGCCGGCGGCCTTTCTGGGTGTTGTTGATAAATGGCTTTTGCTTTGCGTAGTAGAGTTCTAACTTGCACTTACAGATGTAGCGACCGACTGTAGTTACAGACAGTGGTTTTCTGAAGTGTTCCTGAGCCCACGTGGTGATATCCTTTACACACTGATGTCGCTTTTTGATGCAGTACAGCCTGAGGGATCGAAGGTCCGTAATATCATCGCTTACGTGCAGTGATTTCTCCAGATTCTCTGAACCTTTTGATGATATTACGGACCGTAGATGGTGAAATCCCAGAATTTTTTTTTTGCAATAGCTCGTTGAGAAATGTTGTTCTTAAACTGTTCGACAATTTGCCCACGCATTTGTTCCCAAAGTGGTGACCCTCGCCCCACCCTTGTTTGTGAATGACTGAGCATTTCATGGAAGCTGCTTTTATACCCAATCATGGCACCCACCTGTTCCCAATTAGCCTGCCTACCTGTGGGATGTTCCAAATAAGTGTTTGATGAGCATTCCTCAACAATCTCAGTGTTTTTTGCCACTTGTGCCAGCTTTTTTTAAACATGTTGCATGCATCAAACTCTAAATGAGCTAATATTTGCAAAAAATAACAACGTTTTCCAGTTCGAACGTTAAGTATCTTGTCTTTGCCGTCTATTCAATAGAAAAAAGCTTGAAAAGGATTTGCAAATCATGGTATTATGTTTTTTTTTTTACGATTTACACAACGTGCCAACTTCATAGCCCATTTAGCATTTAAAGTCATAGAGAAGTTTCTTTAGTGCAAAAATTATGACTAAAGTGGTGGATCTGTATTTTCATTTGCACTTTAATTGTATTGACAAATTAGTTAAGAAACATAAACACTACTATTACATCACAGTACATGTAACATATGTTGCATTATGGCATTATTATGTGCCTCCATGACAGTCAAGAGACAAGTTGACAGGGAGGCCAGAAGTGTGTGTGTGTGTGTGTGTGTGTGTGTGTGTGTGTGTGTGTGTGTGTGTGTGTGTGTGTGTGTGTGTGTGTGTGGGCAGCACAAGAGGTGCGGAGGTGGAGGAGTACTAGGAGAAGGCTCACCTCTATTATCCTGGCACATATTGAACACCCACCTGCAAAGAAACGTCAACAGTTATGAATATAACTCCGATTTATAACCCTTCAACGACATCACCGCAAGTGATAACATCGTGCACCAAATGAATCTTCATCTTTTAATTTCCCAGTAGTGTTGATAAATTAAATCTACATTTTCACTTATCACATGACAAACACTAATTTGAACCAGTTTTGGTGTAGAACACACGCCACTTGATGTCTCGCTGGGAGGTTTGAGAAGAAAAAAAAGAAGAAAGAAAGCCTGCATAGAAAGAGGAAAAAAAAGCCATTAGGAAGACTTGCATCTTTTTGTATGTACTGTATGTATATGTATGTATGTACGTATATGTGTGTTTATGTATTAATTTACCCTTCTAGTGTTATTACCACAGTATTGTATACACTGTAAAAAAAAATTCTGTAAAAAAAACGGTCATCTACTAGCAGCTACGGCTGCCAAACGAAAACCATAAAATTAAAGTGAAACATGGTAAACCAAATAATGATCAAAAAAATTATATATTATATATATATATATATTAGAGATGCGCGGTTTGCGGGCACAACCGCGGAGTCCGCGGATTATCCGCGGATCGGGCGGATGAAATAAAAAAAAATTAGATTTTATCCGCGGGTCGGGTCGGGTCGGGTCGGGCGGTTGAAATAAAAAAAAATTAGATTTTAAATAGATTCAGGCGGGTGGCAGTTAAACCAATTCGGAAATATATATACATAGTTAAATGTTGTTACCCACATACGAAAAACGAGCAGGCACCTGCTGCATATGCCACAACAGAAGAAAAAAAAAAAAAGAGATGGACACTTTTACGGAGCGGAGAAGGGACGCCTCGCCGGGGTCCGGGACCGAGGCCCCTTCCCCCGAGAGGGCCCCACCGGGAGCCGTAGCTGAGGTGATCCGCGAGAAGGGCCCGACGCACGTCCAGGGTCACCACCGCGCCCACCGCACCGACACCCCGCCTCGTCCGCCTTCGCCGCGGCCGGCGTCACGCGCAGCAGGTAAGCAGCTTACCTGCCCGCCACCCCCGTGGCCGGGGGCTCGTAACAGGGGTCACTCCGTGCGCTCCGCCCGCGCAGCTTACCTGCCCGCCACCCCTGTTGCCGGGGGCGCGTAACAGGGGTCACTCCGTGCGCAATGCGCTCACGAAAGGGGTGGGGCTCACCCTGGTTGATATAGACAGCAGGACGTCGGAACCCGCTAAGGAGTGTGTAACAACCCACCTGCCGAATCAACTAGCCCTGAAAATGGATGGCGCTGGAGCGTCGGGCCCATACCCGGCCGTCGCCGGCAGCGAGACGCGCTTGGAGGTGCGCTCAGCGCGGCTCCCATATGATTGCGCACTGGTGTGCGTCTGGGTCGTGACAGCGTGGCACGCGAATGTCTGTGCTGCATTGGATCAGTCTCCTTTCTTTAACAGGCAAAAGCTTTATAACCTCACTTATGCCTTGCATCGTCTATATTAGATATATAACAACGGGCGGGTGCGGGCGGGTGCGGTTCTGATCAAATGTTACATCGGGTGGATGGCGGATGGTTGACGACTTTCTGATGCGGTTGCGGATGAAATAATTGCCTATCCGCGCATCTCTAATATATATATATATATTATATTTATATAATTATATATATATATATATAATATATATATACATAATATATATATTATATATATATATATATATATATATATATATATTATATTATATATATATATATATATATATATATATATATATATATATATATATATATATATATATATTATATTTACAGAAATTTTCATGAAACGTTTTGCGGAAAAATATCGTAATTTTACAGATTTTTACTAAATTATTAAGATCAACCACCTTTAAAGGCCTACTGAAATGCGATTTTCTTATTTAAACGGGGATAGCAGGTCCATTCTATGTGTCATACATGATCATTTCGCGATATTGCCATATTTTTGCTGAAAGGATTTAGTAGAGAACATCGATGATAAAGTTCGCAACTTTTGGTCGCTGATAAAAAAGCCTTGCCTGTACCGGAAGTAGCAGACGATATGCGCGTGACGTCACAGGTTGTGGAGCTCCTCACATCCGCACATTGTTTACAATCATGGCCACCAGCAGCGAGAGCGATTCGGACCGAGAAAGCGACGATTTCCCCATTAATTTGAGCGAGGATGAAAGATTTGTGGATGAGGAAAGTGAGAGTGAAGGACTAGAGGGCAGTGGGAGCGATTCAGATAGGGAAGATGCTGTGAGAGGCGGGTGGGACCTGATATTCAGCTGGGAATGACTAAAACAGTAAATAAACACAAGACATATACAGGTAAAAGCCAGTAAATTAGAATATTTTGAAAAACTTGATTTATTTCAGTAATTGCATTCAAAAGGTGTAACTTGTACATTATATTTATTCATTGCACACAGACTGATGCATTCAAATGTTTATTTCATTTAATTTTGATGATTTGAAGTGGCAACAAATGAAAATCCAAAATTCCGTGTGTCACAAAATTAGAATATTACTTAAGGCTAATACAAAAAAGGGATTTTTAGAAATGTTGGCCAACTGAAAAGTATGAAAATGAAAAATATGAGCATGTACAATACTCAATACTTGGTTGGAGCTCCTTTTGCCTCAATTACTGCGTTAATGCGGCGTGGCATGGAGTCGATGAGTTTCTGGCACTGCTCAGGTGTTATGAGAGCCCAGGTTGCTCTGATAGTGGCCTTCAACTCTTCTGCGTTTTTGGGTCTGGCATTCTGCATCTTCCTTTTCACAATACCCCACAGATTTTCTATGGGGCTAAGGTCAGGGGAGTTGGCGGGCCAATTTAGAACAGAAATACCATGGTCCGTAAACCAGGCACGGGTAGATTTTGCGCTGTGTGCAGGCGCCAAGTCCTGTTGGAACTTGAAATCTCCATCTCCATAGAGCAGGTCAGCAGCAGGAAGCATGAAGTGCTCTAAAACTTGCTGGTAGACGGCTGCGTTGACCCTGGATCTCAGGAAACAGAGTGGACCGACACCAGCAGATGACATGGCACCCCAAACCATCACTGATGGTGGAAACTTTACACTAGACTTCAGGCAACGTGGATCCTGTGCCTCTCCTGTCTTCCTCCAGACTCTGGGACCTCGATTTCCAAAGGAAATGCAAAATTTGCATGGTTGGGTGATGGTTTGGGGTGCCATGTCATCTGCTGGTGTCGGTCCACTCTGTTTCCTGAGATTAACGCAGTAATTGAGGCAAAAGGAGCTCCAACCAAGTATTGAGTATTGTACATGCTCATATTTTTCATTTTCATACTTTTCAGTTGGCCAACATTTCTAAAAATCCCTTTTTTGTATTAGCCTTAAGTAATATTCTAATTTTGTGACACACGGAATTTTGGATTTTCATTTGTTGCCACTTCAAATCATCAAAATTAAATGAAATAAACATTTGAATGCATCAGTCTGTGTGCAATGAATAAATATAATGTACAAGTTACACCTTTTGAATGCAATTACTGAAATAAATCAAGTTTTTCAAAATATTCTAATTTACTGGCTTTTACCTGTACATACTCTATTAGCCACAACACAACCAGGCTTATATTTAATATCCCACAAATGAATCCCGCATAACAAACACCTCCCCCCTCCCGTCCATATAACCCGCCAATACAACTCAAACACCTGCACAACACACTCAATCCCACAGCCCAAAGTACCGTTCACCTCCCCAAAGTCCATACAGCACATATATTTCCCCAAAGTCCCCAAAGTTACGTACGTGACATGCACATAGCGGCACGCACGTACGGGCAAGCGATCAAATGTTTGGAAGCCGCAGCTGCATGCGTACTCACGGTACCGCGTCTGCGCATCCAACTCAAAGTCCTCCTGGTAAGAGTCTCTGTTGTCCCAGTTCTCCACAGGCCAATGGTAAAGCTTGACTGTCATCTTCCGGGAATGTAAACAATGAAACACCGGCTGTGTTATCCGGCACAACAGTCAGGGGGTGCATTCTACGGCGGGGGTGCGTTATCCGGCACAACACCTGCCGCAATACACCGCTTCCCACCTACAGCTTTCTTCTTTGCTGTCTCCATTGTTCATTGAACAAATTGCATAAGATTCACCAAAACAGATGTCCAGAATACTGTGGAATTTTGCGATGAAAACAGACGACTTAATAGCTGGCCACCATACTGTCCCAAAATGTCCTCTACAATCCGTGACGTCACGCGCAGGCGTCATCATACCGAGACGTTTTCAGCAGGATATTTCGCGCGAAATTTAAAATTGCACTTCAGTAAGCTAACCCGGCCGTATTGGCATGTGTTGCAATGTTAAAATTTCATCATTGATATATAAACTATCAGACTGCGTGGTCGGTAGTAGTGGGTTTCAGTAGGCCTTTAATAAAGTGACGATGCAAACAGTTCTGCAGAAAAATACCTTTATTCTACAGTTTTTCCAAATTATTACGATCAAACACCTTCAATGAAGTGACAATGCTGGCAGTTCCACAGAAAAATACCATTATTT
Organism: Nerophis lumbriciformis; assembly: GCF_033978685.3. NCBI lineage: Eukaryota > Metazoa > Chordata > Actinopteri > Syngnathiformes > Syngnathidae > Nerophis > Nerophis lumbriciformis. Next base: position 8,169,998 of record NC_084555.2, on the reverse strand, counting down.
TGCAGATTTTTTCTGAATTGTTAAGATCAACCACCTTTAATAAAGTGACAATGCAAACAGTTCTGAAGAAAAATACCTTGTTAGATTGTTAGTATGGCCATAGACTTTTATATACCAAGCTACATATTTAATGATAGATAATTACTGTAATTTTACATGAATTTGAAAGTAATTTAAGAAAACAGAAAATGCTATGTATAATTAATTTGGTATTTTTCTGTAAAAAAAAAATAGAAATATACATAGTTTGTCATTACTGGCATATTACTTGAAATAACAGGCGGATTGTTTATTTACAGATAATGTCTTCAATTCTACAGTTTTATAAACTATTTTAAAAAAATAGAAAAATTACAGTTGAAATTTAGAGTAAATTAACCATAAAAATAGGATTTTTTTTTTTTTTTTTTACAGTGTAGCATCACAATATTATAAGAAACATTTTTTAAATGTTTCCAAGGGTGATTCTTGTTTTGGAGTCAACATTTTTTTTAGTATTACATTCGTGTTATTGGAATTTAAATAAGATGCTTAATTAAATTTTGCATTTATATAGTATTATTATTTAATTATATTATACATATTTTTTTGTACTGTATTATTTACATAATTTATTCTTATTCATATTATCAGTTGTAAAAGTATTTTGTATATAAATACAATTTATCCTACTCGGCATCCTCCATTTCAGAGACACTGTATACAAGGTGTACCATAAATAAATAAATAAAACAGTAAAGTTCCAGTATTATTAGTTTAATGTTAACTGTCTTTTAAATTGCATTATTTGTGTGTGAGGACAAAAAAGGCACAACATGAAAAAAAGGGATTTCAAGTGCTGTTAATCACAGACGTCTTTGTGAAGGTTATCCTGATGTAATAAAAGTCCGTTTTTATGCTAATCACTGCGTTGCATATGTAATTGGCTGAAATGACCTAATGAGGTCACGGTATGACATTTATTTGTGTGGAAATATGGCGGCGGCTTTTTCCAAGTAGAGAAAAAAATAGAACAGTCCATGTTTTGGTACACAAGGATGAAGATCTTTTGGAGGGTTTTACAGGGAAGTGTGAATTGCTTTATCTGAAATTTTGAAGCGTTTATCACTGTCATATTTGCTGGATGTGGTGAGTAAACCGTGACGCCAAACAAGATGCAGGCCTGCGTGAACCGATGTGGTTCATATCATCTCACATTCGAGCGTCACGCTGTTTGCTCGTCTTATCAGGCCTCAGTGGACTGGGTTGAAAAAGTCAATGCTTCACAGCCTTTCTCCCTTTTCCACAGGTTTACAGGTTGCATGGAGAGTCTTGTTCTCAACTTCTCAAAGTCTTGTTTTTTGGATTGTGTAGTCTTGACTACAACACCATCCCACTTCTGACACAAAGTCAATGTCTTGGTATTGACTGCTCTTCAGATTGAAAGCCTTAGCCTTGACTTGGTATTGAAGGATGTGGTTTTTGACTGCTCTGCTGCAATTAGCTAGCCATCCTACTTCTGACACCATTTATGCAATCTAGATTTTAATAAGGGTCTATTGGAGTGAATAGTGAATGTAAGTCTTGGTGTTGTCTCCATTTTGTTCTAATCTTAATTTGGGCTCAAGTGTGGACATACGTATTGTGCCAGAAGTGGAATTCATATGAATGCAAACACAAATGTTGGTCGTGACTTGATGTTTATGTGGTCTTGACTATAACATTAGCTAACACAAAGGGTGTTTGAAGTGCGATTTAGTGCAGGGCAAACTGAAGTGAAACACCCACACAGCGTTGGATTGGACCTTCAAATCTTTGACTTGGCTTTGCATTATGTAGTTTAGGCTACCACAGCACTTGCTAACACAGATGGTGTCTGAAGAGGGATCTTCTGCAACCCAGAATTGGGTAAACAGTAATTGAAATGAAATAGACCCACACAGTTTTTACATAAGGGGGTTTTGGCAACTACAACACCAGCTAACACAGATGGTGTCAGAAGTGGGATGTGACCCAGGAATGATTATAGGGTAATTGGAGTGAAATAAACTCACACAAGTCTTAGTCTTCACCTGGACTTGCATTACAGTTTTTTTTTGCTACTACCACGCCATCTAACACAGATGGTGGCAGAAGTGGGATGTGATACAGAATTGAGTATGGGATGATTATTAGAATGAAATTAACCCACAAAGTACTAGTCTTGACCTGGACTTGCATTATAGTTTTTTTGCTACTACCACGCCATCTAACACAGCTGGTGTAAGAAGTGGGATGTGATCCAGAATTGAGTATGGGATGATTATTAGAATGAAATAAACCCACAAAGTACTAGTCTTGACCTGAACTTGCATTACATTTGTTTTGCTACTACCACGCCATCTAACACAGATGGCGGCAGAAGTGGGATGTGATACAGAATTGAGTATGGGATGATTATTAGAATGAAATAAACCCACAAAGTACTAGTCTTGACCTGAACTTGCATTACATTTGTTTTGCTACTACCACACCATCTAACACAGCTGGTGGCAGAAGTGGGATGTGATCCAGAATTGAGTATGGGATGATTATTAGAATGAAATAAACCCACAAAGTCTTAGTCTTGACCTGAACTTGCATTACAGTTTTTTGCTACTACCACGCCATCTAACACAGATGGTGGCAGAAGTGGGATGTGATCCAGAATTGAGTATGGGATGATTATTAGAATGACATAAACCCACAAAGTACTAGTCTTGACCTGGACTTGCATTACAGTTTTTTTTTGCTACTACCATGCCATCTAACACAGCTGGTGGCAGAAGTGGGATGTGATCCAGAATTGAGTATGGGATGATTATTAGAATGAAATAAACCCACAAAGTACTAGTCTTGACCTGAACTTGCATTACATTTGTTTTGCTACTACCACGCCATCTAACACAGCTGGTGTAAGAAGTGGGATGTGATACAGAATTGAGTATGGGATGATTATTAGAATGAAATAAACCCACAAAGTACTAGTCTTGACCTGAACTTGCATTAAATTTGTTTTGCTACTACCACGCCATCTAACACAGCTGGTGGCAGAAGTGGGATGTGATCCAGAATTGAGTATGGGATGATTATTAGAATGAAATAAACCCACAAACTCTTAGTCTTGACCTGAACTTGCATTACAGTTTTTTTTGCTACTACCACGCCATCGAACATAGATGGTGTCAGAAGTGGGATGTGATCTAGAATTGAGTATGGGATGATTATTAGAATGAAATAAACCCACAAAGTACTAGTCTTGACCTGAACTTGCATTACATTTGTATTGCTACTACCACGCCATCTAACACAGCTGGTGGCAGAAGTGGGATGTGATCCAGAATTGAGTATGGGATGATTATTAGAATGAAATAAACCCACAAAGTCTTAGTCTTGACCTGAACTTGCATTACAGTTTTTTGCTACTACCACGCCATCTAACACAGATGGTGGCAGAAGTGGGATGTGATCCAGAATTGAGTATGGGATGATTATTAGAATAAAATAAACCCACAAAGTACTAGTCTTGACCTGAACTTGCATTAAATTTGTTTTGCTACTACCACGCCATCTAACACAGCTGGTGGCAGAAGTGGGATGTGATCCAGAATTGAGTATGGGATGATTATTAGAATGAAATAAACCCACAAAGTCTTAGTCTTGACCTGAACTTGCATTACAGTTTTTTTTGCTACTACCACGCCATCGAACATAGATGGTGTCAGAAGTGGGATGTGATCTAGAATTGAGTATGGGATGATTATTAGAATGAAATAAACCCACAAAGTACTAGTCTTGACCTGAACTTGCATTACATTTGTATTGCTACTACCACGCCATCTAACACAGCTGGTGGCAGAAGTGGGATGTGATACAGAATTGAGTATGGGATGATTATTAGAATGACATAAACCCACAAAGTACTAGTCTTGACCTGGACTTGCATTACAGTTTTTTTGCTACTACCACGCCATCTAACACAGATGGCGGCAGAAGTGGGATGTGATACAGAATTGAGTATGGGATGATTATAAGAATGACATAAACCCACAAAGTACTAGTCTTGACCTGGACTTGCATTACAGTTTTTTTGCTACTACCATGCCAACTAACACAGCTGGTGTAAGAAGTGGGATGTGATACAGAATTGAGTATGGGATGATTATTAGAATGAAATAAACCCACAAAGTACTAGTCTTGACCTGAACTTGCATTACATTTGTTTTGCTACTACCACGCCATCTAACACAGCTGGTGTAAGAAGTGGGATGTGATACAGAATTGAGTATGGGAGGATTATTAGAATGAAATAAACCCACAAAGTACTAGTCTTGACCTGAACTTGCATTACATTTGTTTTGCTACTACCACACCATCTAACACAGCTGGTGGCAGAAGTGGGATGTGATCCAGAATTGAGTATGGGATGATTATTAGAATGAAATAAACCCACAAAGTACTAGTCTTGACCTGAACTTGCATTAAATTTGTTTTGCTACTACCACGCCATCTAACACAGCTGGTGGCAGAAGTGGGATGTGATCCAGAATTGAGTATGGGATGATTATTAGAATGAAATAAACCCACAAAGTCTTAGTCTTGACCTGAACTTGCATTACAGTTTTTTTTGCTACTACCACGCCATCGAACATAGATGGTGTCAGAAGTGGGATGTGATCTAGAATTGAGTATGGGATGATTATTAGAATGAAATAAACCCACAAAGTACTAGTCTTGACCTGAACTTGCATTACATTTGTATTGCTACTACCACGCCATCTAACACAGCTGGTGTAAGAAGTGGGATGTGATACAGAATTGAGTATGGGATGATTATTAGAATCAAATAAACCCACAAAGTACTAGTCTTGACCTGAACTTGCATTACATTTGTTTTGCTACTACCACACCATCTAACACAGCTGGTGGCAGAAGTGGGATGAGATCCAGAATTGAATATGGGATGATTATTAGAATGAAATAAACCCACAAAGTCTTAGTCTTGACCTGAACTTGCATTACAGTTTTTTGCTACTACCACGCCATCTAACACAGATGGTGGCAGAAGTGGGATGTGATCCAGAATTGAGTATGGGATGATTATTAGAATAAAATAAACCCACAAAATACTAGTCTTGACCTGAACTTGCATTAAATTTGTTTTGCTACTACCACGCCATCTAACACAGCTGGTGGCAGAAGTGGGATGTGATCCAGAATTGAGTATGGGATGATTATTAGAATGAAATAAACCCACAAAGTCTTAGTCTTGACCTGAACTTGCATTACAGTTTTTTTTGCTACTACCACGACATCGAACATAGATGGTGTCAGAAGTGGGATGTGATCTAGAATTGAGTATGGGATGATTATTAGAATGAAATAAACCCACAAAGTACTAGTCTTGACCTGAACTTGCATTACATTTGTATTGCTACTACCACGCCATCTAACACAGCTGGTGGCAGAAGTGGGATGTGATCCAGAATTGAGTATGGGATGATTATTAGAATGAAATAAACCCACAAAGTCTTAGTCTTGACCTGGACTTGCATTACAGTTTTTTTGCTACTACCACGCCATCCAACACAGATGGTGTCAGAAGTGGGATGTGATACAGAATTGAGTATGGGATGATTATTAGAATGAAATTAACCCACAAAGTACTAGTCTTGACCTGGACTTGCATTATAGTTTTTTTGCTACTACCATGCCATCTAACACAGCTGGTGTAAGAAGTGGGATGTGATCCAGAATTGAGTATGGGATGATTATTAGAATGAAATAAACCCACAAAGTCTTAGTCTTGACCTGAACTTGCATTACAGTTTTTTTTGCTACTACCACGCCATCGGACACAGATGGTGTCAGAAGTGGGATGTGATCCAGAATTGAGTATGGGATGATTATTAGAATGAAATAAACCCACAACGTCTTAGTCTTGACCTGAACTTGCATTACAGTTTTTTTTTTGCTACTATCACGCCATCGAACACAGATGGTGTCAGAAGTGGGATGTGATCCAGAATTGAGTATGGGATGATTATAAAAATAAATTAAAAACCACAAAGTGTTAATCTTGACGTGAACTTGCATTACAGTTTATTTGCTACTACAACACTATCTAACACGGATGGTGTCAGAAGTGGGATGCACCCCAGAATTAAGTATAGGGTAATTAGAATGAAATAGACCCACAAAGTCTTAGTCTTGATCTGTACTTGCATTGCAGGGTTTTTGCTACTAGAACACTCGCTAACATACATAGTGTCAGAAGTGGGATATTAGGTATTAAGCTTGGTATACTTCTCTTGTTGCTTTATTTGTATTTTACTTTATTAACTGTTTGGGTTTCATTTTATTAAACTTTTAAGTAATATAGAAATTGATCAGAGCTGTTTATCTATTTTATGGAGGAATGTATTTAATCACAGAACTGGCACCCAATCTTATCAAAAAGGATCGATTTTGAATCGAATCAAATCATGTGGTGCCCAGGGATTCACAGCCCTCGTATTTATATTTCGACCCCTGGCTGACAAGCTAGTAGCTAATTATGTGTCTCCATACACTGTGTGGACACTAGTTCAACAACAATGTGTCCTGTGAAAAACCGTCCGACTGGAACCCTCTAATAACTAAAGTTCCGTGGGTGAATTATGTAAACCCACTAAAGTTTTTAGCGCTTTGATAACGAGTTTACTGACATATATAAGTAAGAACTTTGCACTACTTTATATTAGAAATGGCAACAGCGGAAGATGAATGCCACATAGGAAGGTAGAGAAAAAGAAGAAACTTATGACTACGGGGTCGGCACAGACTACAAAGGCGGAGGCGCGCGCATTTTCAGGACTTATGCAGATCCCAAATACACATCAGCAGGTATCAGAAGGTGAGAAAAGTTGGTTTTGCATAATATTGTGAAACAAAACACCAGGTAATATGACTATTTTGCAGTCCTTATACACACACCATAATAACACTTGTATGTTTAATGCACCGACAATCCATCAAGCGGTGCGGCTTCATAGCTTACCGAAGTCGTACTAAAAACATTTTGACAGATTTCTGAGCGCCGTGTGTTAATGTTCTATATTCTCAATGGAACATTTAAAGTGTTGGCGTCATCTTGTGTCAATACGTGGACCTTGGGGTTTTGTGTTTTCCAGGAATGCAAAGGAAAGTTGGCGCGGGTAAGTCGTGAAGGTAGGTTCATGATTTAATAATGACTATAAAAAGGAATAAACAAAAGGCGCGCACAAGGCGGAAGTACAAAAACGTGGCTAATGAAGCAAAACTTGCACAAAGGCAGAAACTATGAACAATAAACAAAAACTTACTTGGCATGGAACTATGGTAGCAGGAATCTCATGGGTAGCAGAGGTAGTATGGATAATGTCACCAGGACGATCAACATAAACCGACAGGCTTGAATAGCAGTGACATGATTAGTGACAGGTGAGCGAGTGCAAAGCGTGAGACAGGTGCGTGACATGAGGACAGGTGAAAACTAATGGGGAGTCATGGAAGCAAAAACAATGGAGCGTAAACAGAAACTAAAGAGTCCAATAACTAAACAAAACAAAACATGATCCAAAAGACATGACATCTTGCAGTCTACACGTATCTCTTATGTGTGACTGCCATCTACTGGTCACACTTATCATTACACCATGTACCAAATAAAATGGCTTCGAGGTCGGTAAGCGCAACCAGAATCATGCCGTACATTAGGCACACCGGGTTATAAGGTTTACTGTCGATTTTTTGAGAAAATGAAAGGATTTTAAGTGCGCCTTATAGTCCGAAAAATACGGTATATGGTAGCCAGATTACATTTGCAAACATTGTGGCCACATTGTGAGAAATTCAACAACAACAAAAATCACAAAGAAACGAGAACAATAAGCAAATAGTTCAGATTTTCCTTGGTTAATGTCTGTTCTCCACAATAGCTGCTTGACTTCCTCACAGACAGACCCCAGTCTGTGAGAGTGGGCGACAACACCTCCAGTGCCATCTCCCTGAGCACCGGCGGCCCCCAGGGCTGCGTCCTGAGTCCACGTTGATGAACCATGACTGCTGCGCCAGGTCCACTACTAACCACATTGTGAAGTATGCGGACGACACAACGGTAGTGGGCCTCATCCGTGACAACAAACGACATGGACTACAGGGAGGAGGTGAAACATCTGGTCGACTGGTGCAGAACCAACAACCTGGTCCTGAACGTCGACAAGACCAAGGAGATCTTCGTCGACTTCAGGAGGCACCAGTCCAGCCACGCTCCACTCTTCATCGACGGCACAGCGGTGGAGATGGTAAGCTGTCAGGTTCAAACACTGATGACATCTATTAAACAGACAAGAAGCAAGGAATCATGCAGAGACAGAGTTACATTCTGCTCAATGAGGAGAGACGTTTGGGCTGAACTCTAGTTACAGATCCAAACTACGCTCTAAAATCCTGCCCACGTGCTTCCTCTATTTATTTGGGAGGTCCCTGGTTACATCACCGAGGCTGTCGCTGAGGGAAGGGGGTAATCTCAACAGCCCCAGTTAGACACAATATATGACTATTAATGAAATGCAAATGTGCTGACACTCGTGATATCGCCCTGTCTCTGCTTTGTCTGCGTCACGGTACTCGATGTTCGGCCTTGGCAGTCAGCAGCCTGAGTCTGGACACAACACTGATACGAGACGACTGGCAATCTTTTGGATTGATAGCTGTCCCTTTGCACGGATAGAAAAGTACAACTTCAGCACAATTAATAATAACTATAGCAACGGCCCTTAAGCATAAGAGTTGTGTGATAATATATACATAATTATTCTAACATAAGCAGCACCAAGTTCCTGGGGGTGCAGATAACTGACAATATGACCCGGTCCCTACACATCGGAGCTCTTGTAAAAAGAGCTCAGCAGCGCATGCACTTTTTGCGTCGGATGAAAAGAGCACAGCTCCCTCCCCCCATTCTCACCACATTCTACAGAGGCACTATAGAGAGCCTGCTGACCAACTGCATCTCTGTCTGGACTGGAGCCTGCAGTGCCTCAGACTGGAAGTCTCTGCAGAGAGTGGTGAGGACGGCGGAAAAGATCATAAAGACTCCTTTTCTTCCTATCCAGGAAATCGGAAAAAAGCAGCTGCCTGACCACGGCTCGAAAAATCTGCAGAGACTCCTCCCACCCCTACCAAGAACTCTTTTCACTGCTGGACTCTAGAAAGAGCTTCCGCAGCCTCCGAAGCAGAACCTCCAGTTTCTGTAACAGCTTCTTCCCTCAGGCTGTAAGACTCTTGAACGCATCATAATAATCCAATCAATCCCCCACCCAAAAACGGACTAACTTGCTGGAATATAAAAACCATATAATACACATCCATAAACGTGGATGCATAGGCAAAAGTGCAATAATCTATTTATTTATATCTGCACCTTATTGCTCTTTCATCCTGCACTACAACGAGCTAATGCAACGAACTTCCGTTCTTATCTGTACTGTAAAGTTCAAACTTGAATGACAATAAAAGGAAGTCCAAGTCTAAGTCTAAGTCTAAAAGCTCACACGGAGGACAATAACGTCGCGGCCGCTAATAAACACCCGCTGAAGGTCAGACTCGTCACGGCGCAGGCACCCCAAAAGAAATAAAAAAAACTACACAGCGCTGTTGCCGAAAGTGCCGCTAACAATATGTCACAGTAAATTACATTTCCCTACAGACGTGCACACACGGTGGCCTCAGACATTGACCTCTCTTGCCAATCAGTGCAGGAATGAAGAGAAGGCTGCAAAAAAAAAAAAAGGCCAACGGTGCTGCCAGCGATGACATGAGAGGCGTTATTAGCATATAAATGAGATAAGGGATGCTGTAGTTGTTAGGACGGAGAATGGCACGTGTGCATAGATCATGCAGGATAATGACACCAACAACCAATGAGAGCAAATGAAAGTGAAATATCAACATTAGGTCCTTGTTTGTTAATGCATTTGATCCGCAATGTGATGACCGCCAGCACCAACAGAGATGTCGCATTACTAATTAATCTCCACGTTAGCCGCTAAGCTCAATTAAATCTCGATAAGTGCAGTTAATTACGGGCAGAGCTAAGGTGCACGTCATGTTTTTATTTTTATTTTTATTTTTTTTACGGGGTTGTTGTGTCATATCACGGTGCAATGGTGGCATTCATTAGCAGACGGGAGCAGCGCACCTGGGAAAGAAGGGAGCGGGAGTGACATTTCAGCAATTAGTCGGTGGCCTTCTGTTGTGGCTCAGCTCGTTATGGCTTTGATTTGGACATATACACGCGTGCGAAACAACATCTGGTATTTGTATTTGGAGCTGCAATCCGATAGAAAAGAAAGTTGAACCACAGAAGTTTCTTCATAGGTAAATGATCTGGCCGATAATTGTACTGGAAATATTTTAAGCAACATACTGTTAAAGCTCTATTCAATTACTTGCTGCCAGTGTCTTCAATTAGTGCTGGGTCAAAGCACATTAACAACTGTGGCTGTAGGCAACCCCTAATTAACTCCATTCAACCGTCCAGCAGTTCTGCATGCGCTTTCAGATGTTGTTACTCAGCTTGTTGGTACAACCGTCACATGTTGCATTTGACAAACTGTTGTTTATAATGAACTCATCAGCAGTATTAATGTCTGTTTAGTATCGTTATTACAATATTGGTTCTGTTAATGCGGCTTTTTGCAATATACTGACCATAAATGACCAAGTGGTCAAAGAGGGGCTACGTTTTCCTTTCCACTTTCTTGTTCATTCCGAATCATTATTGAAACAAAAAAGTTATTTTAAACTTTTACATGCATACATACACATGTATATATATATATATATATATATATATATATATATATATATATATATATATATATATATATATATATATATATATATATATATATATATATATATATGTATGTGTGGGAAAAAAATCACAAGACTATTTCATCTCTACAGGCCTGTTTCATGAGGGGGGGTACCCTCAATCATCAGGAGATTTTAATGGGAGCATTCGCATACCATGGTTTATATAGGGCACAGAGTGGGTGGGTACAGGCTGGCCTAGGGGCGTGGTGATTGGCTCATGTGTTACCTAGGAGGTGTTTCCGTCTATGGCGGCATGTTGTTACAATTTCGCTGCGCTTGTTGAGGGATGACAGGTCTGGACGGTAAATAATAAACAGTTTCTCTTTCAAGCATAGGTTGCATCTTTTGTTACCACTATTGTAAGGTGTGCTGGATGCAAGAATTTGCCATGTTATTGAATATTCAACATTATTGTCTTTGAGGTCCCAAATGTGTTTGCTGAGTTCTGTGGTATTTCGCAGGTTTTTGTTCCTGAAAGAAGCCTTGTGATTGTTCCATCTGGTTTTGAATTCTCCCTCGGTTAATCCTACATATGTGTCGGATGTGTTAATGTCCTTGCGTATTACCTTAGATTGGTAGACAACTGATGTTTGTAAGCACCCCCCGTTGAGAGGGCAATCAGGTTTCTTTCGACAGTTACATCCTTTGTTGGTTTTGGAGTCGCTCTGTCTGGGGGTCGACGGCTCATTTGCAATTGTTTTGTTGTGGTTTGAGATGATTTGTCGTATATTGTTCATGCAGCTGTAGCTCAATTTAATGTTGTTCTTGTTGAATACTTTTCTTAGGGTGTTGTCTTTGGGAAAGTGTTTGTCAATCAGATTGAGGAATTTGTGTCCAATGTTCGTTGAGACGTTTTTGCTGTATGGGGGGTTGTACCAGATGATGTCGTTTCGTTTTCTGTTCTTTTTTGGCTGGTTTCCTGGCGTGGGTTCATAGGTGAGGGTGAAATTGTATCCGCTTTCATCAAGGGCTTTTTGGTACGGGGGGGTTGCTTGGTCAAATTCAGCTTTGCTAGGTGACAGCATCGATAGCCTTTTATTGATTCCGGTAGGTATTCTTTTCGTGGTGGTGGGTGGGTGGTTGCTGTCATGGTGCACGTATTGGAGTGTTGTGTTGGGTTTCGTGAATGGTTGGTAGCTGTTATTTCTCAGGTTGAAAGTGACGTCAAGGAAGTTGACGGTTTGCTTGTTGGCTTCAATCGTGATCCGTAGGCCGTTCTCTTTGAAAATTTGGCATATGCGCTTCTTGGTATTCTCGCTGCTCCTTGGCGAGGCGCGACACACTGCCAGTCCGTCATCACGGTAAATACCAAGGTTCAGATTGAGGCTAGCGAGCTGGGAGAGGAGGAAACTCCCAACGAGTTCACACGTTTCTGCTCCGTCAAAACTTCCCATAGTGACGATGATTAAATCTCCTGATGATTGAGGGTACCCCCCCTCATGAAACAGGCCTGTAGAGATGAAATAGTCTTGTGATTTTTTTCCCACACATACATATATTGCGCTCTACTACGGAATCGAGCACTATTTTTTGGATAACCTTATTAAGACATATACTCCGCTCCAAATTGACATTTGTTGAGCAATGTACGACGATCAGAAATGGAAAAATTCAATATCGACTACTCCACGAAGAACATTCCCATACCCGCGCAGAATGACTACAAGCTAAGGCTCATAGAAAAGACGGAACACTTCCTAAGAAGGATGCGGTGGAAAGCACATTTTTTCCTCCACCCTGAAACAAAAGGAATGCAAAAGGAAACTTACGGATTCAAATCTACCAAGAACCCACCCACAGTTGAGGAACTAAAGGATTTTGAGAACGACATGCTCAAAATGATACAATCAGTCAAATTCAAGCCAATCCGCAACCCACTCCTCACCAAGCTGAAAAATGACAAGGAGCGCATCAAGAAAGTAAACAACCTCATCATAGCTGCCGATAAAACCACAAACTTCTACAGAATGGACATACCACAACACCACACCTTACTGGACAGAAGCATCACCAAATCATACAAAAAAGCGCAACCCAACACCTTACAGAACATCCACCTGGAAAATAAAAGGATCGCGGCTGAACTGGACATTGAGGACAGGGTGGACGCCACAGCCAACAAGGAAGCCTTCATCACATTGAAGGACCACAAACCCAACTTCGCAAATAACCCAACATGCCGACTAATAAACCCAACTAAATCTGAAATAGGAAAAATCAGCAAAATAATCCTGGACAGAGTCAACACAAAAATCAAGGACAAAACACCACTCAACCAATGGAGAAATACAGCAGCAGTAATCAAATGGTTCAACAACATCCAAGACAAACAACAGCACAACTTTATCTCCTTTGATATCGAGGAATTTTACCCTTCCATCACGCAAGACCTACTGACTCAAGCACTAGACTTCGCCTCAGACTACGACTCAATCACAGGCAACGAAAGAAACATCATCATCCACGCAAAAAACTCCATTCTCATCCACAACAGTACACCATGGCAAAAAAAGAACAATGCAACATTTGACGTCACTATGGGAAGTTTTGACGGAGCAGAAACGTGTGAACTCGTTGGGAGTTTCCTCCTCTCCCAGCTCGCTAACCTCAATCTGAACCTTGGTATTTACCGTGATGACGGACTGGCAGTGTGTCGCGCCTCGCCAAGGAGCAGCGAGAATACCAAGAAGCGCATATGCCAAATTTTCAAAGAGAATGGCCTACGGATCACGATTGAAGCCAACAAGCAAACCGTCAACTTCCTTGACGTCACTTTCAACCTGAGAAATAACAGCTACCAACCATTCACGAAACCCAACACAACACTCCAATACGTGCACCATGACAGCAACCACCCACCCACCACCACGAAAAGAATACCTACCGGAATCAATAAAAGGCTATCGATGCTGTCATCCAGCAAAGCTGAATTTGACCAAGCAACCCCCCCGTACCAAAAAGCCCTTGATGAAAGCGGATACAATTTCACCCTCACCTATGAACCCACGCCAGGAAACCAGCCAAAAAAGAACAGAAAACGAAACGACATCATCTGGTACAACCGCCCATACAGCAAAAACGTCTCAACGAACATTGGACACAAATTCCTCAATCTGATTGACAAACACTTTCCCAAAGACAACACCCTAAGAAAAGTATTCAACAAGAACAACATTAAATTGAGCTACAGCTGCATGAACAATATACGACCAATCATCTCAAACCACAACAAAACAATTGCAAATGAGCCGTCGACCCCCAGACAGAGAGACTCCAAAACCAACAAAGGATGTAACTGTCGAAAGAAACCTGATTGCCCTCTCAACGGGGGGTGCTTACAAACATCAGTTGTCTACCAATCTAAGGTAATACGCAAGGACATTAACACATCCGACACATATGTAGGATTAACCGAGGGAGAATTCAAAACCAGATGGAACAATCACAAGGCTTCTTTCAGGAACAAAAACCTGCGAAATACCACAGAACTCAGCAAACACATTTGGGACCTCAAAGACAATAATGTTGAATATTCAATAACATGGCAAATTCTTGCATCCAGCACACCTTACAATAGTGGTAATAAAAGATTGAGAAAGAGAAACTGTTTATTATTTACCGTCCAGACCTGTCATCCCTCAACAAGCGCAGCGAAATTGTAACAACATGCCGCCATAGACGGAAACACCTCCTAGGTAACACATGAGCCAATCACCACGCCCCTAGGCCAGCCTGTACCCACCCACTCTGTGCCCTATATAAACCATGGTATGCGAATGCTCCCATTAAAATCTCCTGATGATTGAGGGTACCCCCCCTCATGAAACAGGCCTGTAGAGATGAAATAGTCTTGTGATTTTTTTCCCACACATACATATATTGCGCTCTACTACGGTATCGAGCACTATTTTTTGGATAACCTTATTAAGACATATATATATATATATATATATATATATATATATATACATACATATATATATATATATATATATATATATATATATATATATATATATATATATATATATATATATATATATATATATATATATATATATATATATAGTGTGGAGGATGCATATATGTTCAAGAGTTATTTCTCTATTCATAGCCATGTTTGACCATCTAGTACTTTTCCTTTGTATATTCTACCAGTCTCTCTTTGTCTTCAGATTGTCTGTTTAGTGTCTTAACCCTTGGAATGTGATATACTTTGCCCACTCTTTCCTTATCAGTGTCGCGAGGGGGAGAGATTGGGATTTTCTTTTTGTGCAAAGGAGTTGGCTTTTCCATTGGAATGCCAGATCAACTAGAGTAGCCGATATGAATGTATTGGTTAAGTTGACCTCCTAAAGCTTTAGTAAAACTTAAAAATATTCCAATTTTGTCTTGATGGTCCTTCTTACTCAGCATATATGTCATCGAAAGAATTTGGGATTGACCAGTAACTTAGATTCCCTGGGAGGAAGAGCTGGTCGACGTAACAATTGTCAAGGTTTCTATGGTTTATCCGTTATACAGTGCTCAATACTGCGGTAGAGCGGAATATACGTTGGGTCAGGAAAAAACACAGAGGCTATATGATCCCTGGAAGCCTGTTTCACAGTTGCCTTATTTGTATTTGACATTATTAACTGTTTGGGTAGAATTTATTAAACAAAACCAGTAATATAGAATGTAATAGCCGATACTAGACTGGCCTGTCTGTCGTCCAGACCTGTCTCCCATTGAAAATGTGTGGCGCATTATGAAGCGTAAAATACTACAACGGAGACCCCGGACTGTTGAACAACTTAAGCTGTACATCAAGCAAGAATGGGAAAGAATTCCACCTGAAAAGCTTAAAAAATTGGTCTCCTCAGTTTCCAAACATTTACTGAGTGTTGTTAAAAAGAAAGGCCATGTAACACAGTGGTAAAAATGCCCCGGTGCCAACTTTTTTGCAATTTGTTGCTGCCATTAAATTCTGAGTTAATGATTATTTGCAACAAAAAAAAAAAACGTTTCTCAGTTCGAACATTAAATATCTTGTCTTTGCAGTCTATTCAATTGAATATAAGTTGAAAAGGATTTGCAAATCATTGTATTCTGTTTTTATTTACCATTTACAGCTACATTTTTACTAGGGGTGTGGGAAAAAATAGATTCGAATTCAAATCGCCATTCTCACGTTGTACGATTCAGTATCGATTCTCATTTTTCAAAAAATTATTTTATTTTTTAAACATTTAAAAAAAATTTTTATTAATCAATCCAACAAAACAATAGACAGCAATACCATAACAATGCAATCCAATTCCAAAACCAAACCCGACCCAGCAACACTCGGAACAGCAATAAACAGAGCAATTCAGAGGACACACAAACACGACATAGAGCAATCCAAAAGTAGTGAAACAAAAATGAATATTATCAACAACAGTATCAATATTAGTAACAATTTCAACATAGCAGTGATTAAAAATCCCTCATTGATATTATCATTAGACATTTATAAAAAATAAAATAAATAAATAAATAAAAATGAACAATAGTGTCACAGTGGCTTACACTTGCATCACATCTCATAAGCTTGACAACACACTGTGTCCAATATTTTCACAAAGATAAAATAAGTCATATTTTTGGTTCATTTAATAGTTAAAACAAATTTACATTACTGCAATCAGTTGATATAACATTGTCCTTTACAATTATAAAAGCTTTTTACAAAAATCTACTACTCTGCTTGCATGTCAGCAGACTGGGGTAGATCCTGCTGAAATCATTTGTATTGAATGGATAGAGAATTGTTTTGCATCGGAAAAATATCGTTTTTGAATCGAGAATCGCGTTGAATCGAAAAAAATCGATTTATAATCGAATCGTGACCCTAAGAATCGATATTGAATCGAATCGTGGGACACCCAAAGATTCGCATCCCTAATTTTCACTCTATTCCTCTCGAGGACGGTAATGGCAAATACATAATGGTTGATAACTGCCATCCATCTTCCATGGTTTTGCAGTTGCACAATACTAAAATAATTTTCAAAATACTGTTCCGCACCTTTAAATTTGCACGCACTTTTTGTGCACGATAAGATGTGCGCTTGATGAAAACTTGCTGCAACCTTTCGCCGTCACAAAGTCATGAATACGGAACCTGGCTAAATGACAGCACGGTGTTGCCATTAACCCGCAACAACCCCCCTAACCCCAAACCACCGCCTGAAGGTCACAGCAGCCTTTTAGCGTCGCACGCTGTCGAGGACTCTTCGCGGTTGACCTTTTGGCGTCTGTCACCACGTAGAGTAGCGCACGTCGCCGTGCGAAACTACCATCACACGCCAGGTTGTTGTGCTGTCTCCATGGCGTACTGTAAGGATTATTAGGCACTTGATGGCTGAGTCCATCACCGGGAGATGTGATGAAGGAGGAAGCATTCTTTTAAAAAAAACAAAAAAACAACAAACAAACATCCTGCGTGTGTTGACGACTATCTTTTATGTGAGTGATTTGTTCTTGACAGCGTCCTCTCATTAATCTTTTACACCTGGCCCCTGGTTGTTTTTGCTGAGAACGCTGTCAGCTTCCCCGCACTTACTTTGACAGAAGAACTTACTTTCACCCTGGCTACAAAAACAAAGGATGAGGATAACACCGTCGCCGGCGGTGTTATTGTTCCCGCCACCTTCTTCCGTTTAGTAAGTAGATCACGCAGAGGACAGTCGGAGCTGACGACAGCTTACTTTCGAGGTTTGTTTACCGGAGACTTTGAACGACTGCTTTATAAATCATTCACGTAAGAACAGTTAGGACTTTTTAGAAGAACTTCCCCCTACTGTTCTGCAATAAAAGGCGATATCTGGAATTTTAACTACAAAAGTGTCCAAAGAGAGGAGTGCACAGTCATGTCTGCCCTGAGATCGGTAGGTCGTGGGTTCAAACCCCGGCCGAGTCATACCAAAGACTATAAAAACGGGACCCATTACCTCCCTGCTTGGCACTCAGCATCAAGGGTTGGACTTGGGGGTTAAATCACCAAAAATTATTCCCGGGCGCGGCCACCGCTGCTGCTCACTGCTCCCCTCACCTCCCAGGGGGTGGAACAAGGGAATGGTTCAAAGGAAGAGGACAAATTTCACCACATCTAGTGTGTGTGTGTGTTGTCAGGTTCAAACACTGATGACATCTATTAATCAGACAAGAAGCAAGGAACCATGCAGAGACAGAGTTCAATTTAGCTCTTGAGGAGAACGCATGGAGCTGCACACTTAGTCACAGTCTCGCCCTACGCTCTAAGGTACAGCTCCCGCATCCCTCTATTTATTCAGGAGTTCCACAGTCAACATCACTGAGGCCGCCTCTAAAAGGAGTGGTCACATATATCATGCAAAGCAGGTCCAGTACGCACAATACGTGACAGAATGTGCTGGGTGGGCCTTGTGATTTTGCCTCGTCTCTGCTTCGTCTGCGTTGAGGTCCTTGAAGTCCTTGGCTGTTAGTGGGCTAAAACAAAGTTAAACATCTGCGGCTGGGGCCACTCCTCAGACAAGAAGTTTTGTCCTTGCACAGATAGGAAAAATACAGCTTGAGCACAATAACGGACTTTAAGCATACTAAAGTTGTGTGATAATATATATACATGATTATTCTAACAGTGTCAATCATTGGAAGAAAAAAAAAAATATATAAAAATTATAACAAAAACAGTGACCTTTTTGAACTCTGCTGAAACGGTGAATCTGAGGGGCCTTTTTTGGGGCCATTCTGGCATTAAAACATCATTTTAAAACTCACAAAGTAGCTTAGAAATATTTTTGCAAGCCGGCTCATGCGAATAACAAAACAGACCAACATTGACCAAGTTATCTAATTTCTGACATTTCCTGAAAGGGTAGATTAAACCCCGGCCCGTAACCTTTAGTCTTATCTATAACAGAACGAGAGAAGTGAACCCTCTTGACAGTCATCCACTCTCTTTGTCTCTGTGGGTGGAGGCAGGGCCACTGGCATGAACACACACACAGAATTTGGAGTTTGTAAGGTAAAGGTGAGATACAGTAGCGTAGTAGAAATGATCCGGATAAGCCCCAAAATGTAATCGCTTGTTCCTTATCTCGTTTCTGTTTGCCCGTAACTTTTTAATACATCTAAAGTGGAATGAATGTGTGACGGTATCAAACAAAAACTTAGTGTGTAGGTTTTTTTTTATGGCGCTTAAGCATTGGCCGGGTCTGAAAATAAACTACCCTATTTTCCGGACCATAGGGCGCACCGGATTAAAGGTAAAGTCACAATGATAGTCACACACACACGAGGTGTGGTAAAATAGTCCTCTGCATTTGACCCATCCCCTTGTTCCACCCCCTGGGAGGTGAGGGGAGCAGTGAGCAGCAGCAATGGCCGCGCTCGGGAATCGTTTTGGTGATTTAACCCCCAATTCCAACCCTTGATGCTGAGTGCCAAGCAGGGAGGTAACGGGTCCCATTTTTATAGTCTTTGGTATGACTCGGCCGGGGTTTGAACTCACGACCTTCCAGTCTCAGGGCGGACACTCTAGCCACAAGGCCACTGAGCAGGTCAAAGGCATTATAAGCGCACTGCCCATGAATGGTCTATTTTTGATCTTTTTTCATATATAAGGATTATAAGGCGCATTAAAGGAGTCATATTATTATTATTTTTGTCTAAATATAAAACACTTCCTTGTGGTCTACATAACATGTAATGGTGGTTCTTTAGTCAAAAGGCTGCATAGATTATGTTTTACAGATCATATTCAAGCCGCTTTCTGACAGTCGCTCCCGGATGCGTTGTTTTGTGGGCGGTCTTATTTACGTGGCTCACCTTCGCCAGCATTTTCTCCCCGTCATCTTTGTTGTAGCGGTGTAGCGTGCAAGGACGGGAGTGGAAGAAGTGTCAAAAGATGAAACTAACTGTTTTAATGACATTCAGACTTTACTTAAATCAATAACGGAGCAGCATCTCTTCATCCGGAAACAACAACACGTGAAAAACCATCCGAACGGAACACTAATAACTAAAGTTTCTTGAGTGAATAATGTAAACTCACTACACCGGTATGTTTTAGCGCTTTCATGGCGAGTTTACTGACAGATATAAGTAAGAACTTTACACTACTTTATATTAGAAATGGCAACAGCGGAGGTTGAATGTCCCATAACAAGAAGATAGAGAAAAAGAAGAAGCTAATCGACTTGTGGACACAATTTTTCAGGATTTATGCAGATCCCAAATGCAGATCAGCAGGTACCAGAAGGTAAGAAAAGTTGCTTTTGCATAATATTGCGAAACAAAACGTCAGATAATATGTCTTACCTTATACACACACCATAATAATACTTATTCAAGCGGTGCGTCTTGTTCCTCCCAGGGAATTCAAGTCACAAGTCGCTCCCAAGCTCTTTACAACACTTAAAGCTGAGTAGAAAAAACACCAGAGACAGAATAGGTATTTTGTAATATATTTGCAAAGCTTTGCATATATATATATATACATTTAGACCAGTCCAGCATAGAACATTCTATCGCGCCGCCAAGATGGTCTGTCCTCCCGACAAAAACCCTCTCCCCTCTTAAATCTCTCTAGTCAAAACACATGCACATTATGTCTCTTTCTTACATTCCAAATTTTCAAGGTTAACACACACAGTTTACTTGCAGACAAAGAGAAAGAGAACAAATGGAAAAACACGAGCTGTTTTCAAATATGACTATGAAATAAAAGAAGTAACACTTAAATTCGGATATATGCAAATATCTGCCTCCGACACTTACCAAAGTCGTACTAAAACATGTTGATATATTTTTAAGTGCCGTGTGTAATGTTCTATATCAGGGGTAGGGAACCTATGGCTCTAGAGCCAGATGTGGCTCTTTTGATGACTGCATCTGGCTGTCAGATAAATCTTAGCTGACATTGCTTAACACGATAAGTAATGAATAATTCCGCTGGTAATCACAGTGTTAAAAATAACGTTCAAAATATAAAACATTCTCATGCATTTTAATCCATCCATCCGTTTTCTACCGCACCTGTTCAAGAAGTCGCATTAATGGTAAGAAGTATTTTATTTATTATTTGTTAGCTTCAGAATAACAATGTTATTAAAAAGACTAAGAGACTTATTATACTCTAAAAATGTTGGTCTTACTAAAAATACACACATTTAGTTGTAGTCAGTGTTCAAAAATATTTTATGGCTCTCACGGAAATACATTTTTAAATATTTGGCTTACATGGCTCTCTTAGCCTAAAAGGTTCCCGACCCCTGTTCTATATTTTCAATGGAACATTTAAAATGTTGGTGTTGTTTACTTGAGACATATTGCCATCATACTGCAGTTTACACTTATCTCTTATGTTTAACTGCCATCTACTGGTCACACTTATCATTACACCATGTACCAAAAAAAAAAGAAAAAAAGCTTTGAGGTGAGAAAGCTCAACCAAACTTTATCCTTACATTAGGCGCACCGGGTTTTAAGGCGCACTTTCGAGTCTTGAGAAGAAAAAAAAAAGATTTTAAGTGCGCCTTATAGTTCGGAAAATGTTAAGTAGACCACAAGGAAGTGTTTTCCATTTAGAAAAATAAATAAATAATATGACTCCTTTAATGCGCCCTATAATCCGATGCGCCTTATATATGAAAAAAGATTAAAAATAGATAATTCATCGGCAGTGCGCCTTATAATCCGGTGCGCCCTATGGTCCGGAAAATATGGTACATTGCCTCTCTCTCTTGAATTATCATTGTTTACTAGTCATGAAGGATGCCAACAAGAAAAATAGTCGACAAGATTTATTATAGTTGCTGCACGGAGTCAACCTTCTGGGAAACATTATCCGGAACGTTTTGGCAGGGAATTGCACACTCGACCCCAACAAAGAACTATAAAAATGATCAATACCGCATCGGAGGGGATGGCATATGAACTACTAAGCATCATTAATGCCTTAGTTATGGTATGTTGACAATGTGTACAGTGATTTGGTTTTACTACGTTGATATAAATGAGAAGAAACTTCGAACTCTTGTGCAACTTTTGAAACTTATTGATGACTAAATAGTGCTCTGGTACACATTAGGAACATGCCCCATTGGTTTATAGAGTACATACATTTTTCTACTTGACACCTTCTGGCATTCTCTTAAAGCAGGCGAACACACAGAAACAGCCCGAGCATCGTTACTGAGGGAGTTCAGCGAGCAAAAACATTGCAGTACGGGATGTTTAAAAGTTGTTTAAAGGGGAACATCACCAGACCTATGTAAGCGTCAATATATACCTTGATGTTGCAGAAAAAAAGACCATATATTTTTTTAACCGATTTCCGAACTCTAAATGGGTGAATTTTGGCGAATTAAACGCCTTTCTATTATTCGTGACGTCACATCGGGAAGCAATCCGCCATTTTCTCACTTTCGTCGGTGTGTTGTCGGAGGGTGTAACAACACGAACAGGGACGGATTCAAGTTGCACCAGTGGCAAGAAATTGGACGAAATTTGTTCAAAATACGAGGGTGTGGAAAAGCCGACGAAATGGTCAGTCGTTTGTTCCGCACACTTTACCGACGAAAGCTATGCTACGACAGAGATGGCAAGAATGTGTGGATATCCTGCGACACTCAAAGCAGATGCATTTCCAACGATAAAGTCAAAGAAATCTGCCGCCAGACCCCCATTGAATCTGCCGGAGTGTGTGAGCTATTCAGGGACAAAGGACCTCGGTAGCACGGCAAGCAATGGCGGCAGTTTGTTCCCGCAGACGAGCGAGCTAAACCCCCTGGATGTCTTGGCTCACACCGTCCCTTATGCCACCGAAGTTGATCAAGAGAAGAATATCGACCCTAACTTCCCTGGCCTGCTGACATCAACTCCAAAACTGGACAGATCAGCTTTCAGGAAAAGAGAGCGGATGAGGGTATGTCTACAGAATATATTAATTGATGAAAATTGGGCTGTCTGCACTCTCAAAGTGCATGTTGTTGCCAAATGTATTTCATATGCTGTAAACCTAGTTCATAGTTGTTAGTTTCCTTTAATGCCAAACAAACACATACCAATCGTTGGTTAAAAGGCGATCGCCGAATTCGTCCTCGCTTTCTCCCGTGTCGCTGGCTGTCGTGTCGTTTTCGTCGGTTTCGCTTGCATACGGTTCAAACCGATATGGCTCAATAGCTTCAGTTTCTTCTTCAATTTCGTTTTCGCTACCTGCCTCCACACTACAACCATCCGTTTCAATACATGCATAATCTGTTGAATCGCTTAAGCCGCTGAAATCCGAGTCTGAATCCGAGCTAATGTCGCTATAGCTTGCTGTTCTTTCCGCCATGTTTGTTTGTGTTGGCATCACTATGTGACGTCGGGATCGACGCCGTTAACAATATCAGGTGCGTGGATCGCCCACCTGGGCACAATCATATAATCTCCTCGCAATGTGTAAAAGGGGAGCAGCAGAGAGCGACAGGGCAAAAAGAGTTGGAGAGTCCGCAGCACATGCAGCACGCAAGAGACGGAGAGCCAGAGGAAGACACAGAAGCGGCAAACTGAAAAGGGAACCGAAGAGCGATCATGAGGAGGAAGGAGGAAGGAGCTGAAAAGCGACCCGACCAGAGACTGCGTATGTATTGAAAAATAAAGAAAGTCAAACCTGCTCGACGTAATGTCAATCCTTGGTGGTCCATGGAACCCGCACGACAGCAACAGACTGTCACATTTGCCTAATTTTGTTGTGATGCCTTGCTGGATGCATTAAACAATGTAACAAGGTTTTCCAAAATAAATCAACTCAAGTTATGGGAAAAAAAATGGCAACATGGCACTGCCATATTTATTATTGAAGTCACAAAGTGCATTATTTTTTTTAACATGCTTCAAAACAGCAGCTTTTAATACACCGCAGGGTTCAAAGCATAGGAAAAAAGTGGCGGCTCATAGTTCTAAAAATACAGTACTATCTAATGGAAGAGGCTCAACACACACATTATTGTTTGTTTGTGTTGGCATCACTATGTGACGTCACAGGAAAATGGACGGGTGTATATAACGATGGTTAAAATCAGGCACTTTGAAGCTTTTTTTTAGGGATATTGCGTGATGGGTAAAATTTTGAAAAAAACTTCGAAAAATAAAATAAGCCACTGGGAACTGATTTTTAATGGTTTTAACCCTTCTGAAATTGTGATAATGTTCCCCTTTAATGGTGTTTCCCGCCTGCTGTGGCACGGAAATGATGTGTGCACGCGACAACACGCGGACGCACTGTAGATGAATCGAGCTCCGATGTATACGACGGGAAGGCCTGCTGTGCTAATTCGCACTGGCACGTCTCAGCTGTGCAGTGGCAAGGACACACGCGGTGGGATCATGTAAAGTTCAAGTTACGTATTCATCAAAATTCATTATCACGGCATGTCACTGCATAAAAAAAACAAACTTTTTTGAATGATCACCAAGAACATGTGTGCGACTGAACTGAATATTTATAGAACTAATGAGACTATTTGGCAGCCTGTTAACTCCAGCTGAGGTCTTTTACGAGTCCACGGATGAGAACCATACGGATGAACTGGGTCATGTGCTTTGTAAAAAATACTAACATGAAACATAATATCTTCTTATTGACAATTTGGGTTTAATTAGCCAAACACGGATAGTCACGTCGATGTAATAACCCCAACTTCCCGTCTGGCTTGGTTGTTCCCTTATTATTATTTTTGCTTATAAAGATAAAAAAAAAACACTCAAGCTGAGGCGCAGATGCTAATTCTCTTTAGATGAATTCTCTTAAAACTACATCAATTATACCGGATGACTCCCTCCACTCTCAAACCAGCTGAATGAGGACATTTACGTTGTCGTCGTTTGGTTTCCTTAACAGTTTCATAAAGGAAGCACACAACACAATATGGTTGAGGTTAATTAGCTTTGTGCGCAGCCAGGAGTTGCGTTGATGCTGCTGCACGTATGAAAAAATGATGACAACAATTGCTCTCTGATTTATTGTTCAGTCTGCATGCCTGGGCTTGTATTCAATTAGTTTTGCAAAAAAAAGAAAAAAGAAAAAGAATGCAGCACAAAGTAGCGTACAGCCCTCATATTTCAGTAAATCTTCTTGAAGGACAATACTACACAAATTAAACTTTGGTATACTTGCATAGCAGTATATATTTACTGTACTTTCCAGGACTATAGAGCGCACTGGTATTCAAGCGGCACCCACCAAATCTTAGAAGAAATAAATGTTTTTACGAGAGATGTCCGATAATGGCTTTTTTTTGCTGATATCCGATATTCCGATATTGTCCAACTCTTAATTACCGATTCTGATATCAACCGATACTGATATATACAGTCGTGGAATTAACACATTATTATGCCTAATTTTGTTGTGATTTCCCCGCTGGATGCATTAAACCAGGGGTGCTCACACTTTTTTTTGCAGGCGAGCTACTTTTCAATTGATCAAGTGGTGGGGATCTACCTCATTCATATATATAATTTATATTTACTTATTTATGAAATATATGTTTTTGTTAACAAGTTAAAGGTGTTTAATGATAATGCAAGCATGTTTAACACATATAGTTAATATTGTTAAAAGATTTAAGGTGTTTAATGATAATACAAGTATGTTTAATACATATAGTTAATATTGTTAACAAGTTAAAGGTGTTTAAAGATAATGCAAGCATGTTTAACACATATAGTTAATATTGTTAACAAGTTAAAGGTGTTTAAAGATAATACAAGCATGTTTAACACATATAGTTAATATTGTTAATAAGTTAAAGGTGTTTAAAGATAATACAAGCATGTTTAACACATATAGTTAATATTGTTAACAAGTTAAAGGTGTTTAATGATAATACACGCATGTTTAACACATAGTTAATATTGTTAACAAGTTAAAGGTGTTTAAAGATAATACAAGCATGTTTAACACATATAGTTAATATTGTTAAAAAATTTAAGGTGTTTAATGATAATACAAGTATGTTTAATACATATAGTTAATATTGTTAACAAGTTAAAGGTGTTTAATGATAATACAAGCATGTTTAACACATAGTTAATATTGTTAATAAATTAAAGGTGTTTAATGATAATACAAGAATGTTTAATACATATAGTTAATATTGTTAACAAGTTAAAGGTGTTTAAAGATAATACAAGCATGTTTAACACATATAGTTAATATTGTTAACAAGTTAAAGGTGTTTAAAGATAATACAAGCATGTTTAACACATATAGTTAATATTGTTAACAAGTTAATGGTGTTTAATGATAATACAAGCATGTTTAACACATAGTTAATATTGTTAATAAATTAAAGGTGTTTAATGATAATACAAGTATGTTTAATACATATAGTTAATATTGTTAACAAGTTAAAGGTGTTTAAAGATAATGCAAGCATGTTTAACACATATAGTTAATATTGTTAACAAGTTAAAGGTGTTTAAAGATAATACAAGCATGTTTAACACATATAGTTAATATTGTTAATAAGTTAAAGGTGTTTAAAGATAATACAAGCATGTTTAACACATATAGTTAATATTGTTAACAAGTTAAAGGTGTTTAATGATAATACACGCATGTTTAACACATAGTTAATATTGTTAACAAGTTAAAGGTGTTTAAAGATAATACAAGCATGTTTAACACATATAGTTAATATTGTTAAAAAATTTAAGGTGTTTAATGATAATACAAGTATGTTTAATACATATAGTTAATATTGTTAACAAGTTAAAGGTGTTTAATGATAATACAAGCATGTTTAACACATAGTTAATATTGTTAATAAATTAAAGGTGTTTAATGATAATACAAGAATGTTTAATACATATAGTTAATATTGTTAACAAGTTAAAGGTGTTTAAAGATAATACAAGCATGTTTAACACATATAGTTAATATTGTTAACAAGTTAAAGGTGTTGAAAGATAATACAAGCATGTTTAACACATATAGTTAATATTGTTAATAAGTTAAAGGTGTTTAAAGATAATACAAGCATGTTTAACACATATAGTTAATATTGTTAACAAGTTAATGGTGTTTAATGATAATACAAGCATGTTTAACACATAGTTAATATTGTTAACAAGTTAATGGTGTTTAATGATAATACAAGCATGTTTAACACATAGTTAATATTGTTAACAAGTTAAAGGTGTTTAATGATAATACAAGCATGTTTAACACATAGTTAATATTGTTAATAAATTAAAGGTGTTTAATGATAATACAAGAATGTTTAATACATATAGTTAATATTGTTAACAAGTTAAAGGTGTTTAAAGATAATACAAGCATGTTTAACACATATAGTTAATATTGTTAATAAGTTAAAGGTGTTTAAAGATAATACAAGCATGTTTAACACATATAGTTAATATTGTTAACAACTTAAAGGTGGTTAAAGATAATACAAGCATGTTTAACACATATAGTTAATATTGTTAATAAGTTAAAGGTGTTTAAAGATAATACAAGCATGTTTAACACATATAGTTAATATTGTTAACAAGTTATAGGTGTTTAAAGATAATACAAGCATGTTTAACACATATAGTTAATATTGTTAAAAAATTTAAGGTGTTTAATGATAATACAAGTATGTTTAATACATATAGTTAATATTGTTAACAAGTTAAAGGTGTTTAATGATAATACAAGCATGTTTAACACATAGTTAATATTGTTAATAAATTAAAGGTGTTTAATGATAATACAAGAATGTTTAATACATATAGTTAATATTGTTAACAAGTTAAAGGTGTTTAAAGATAATACAAGCATGTTTAACACATATAGTTAATATTGTTAATAACTTAAAGGTGTTTAAAGATAATACAAGCATGTTTAACACATATAGTTAATATTGTTAACAACTTAAAGGTGGTTAAAGATAATACAAGCATGTTTAACACATATAGTTAATATTGTTAATAAGTTAAAGGTGTTTAAAGATAATACAAGCATGTTTAACACATATAGTTAACATTGTTAACAAGTTAAAGGTGTTTAATGATAATACAAGCATGTTTAACACATATAGTTAATATTGTTAACAAGTTATAGGTGTTTAAAGATAATACAAGCATGTTTAACACATATAGTTAATATTGTTAATAAGTTAAAGGTGTTTAAAGATAATACAAGCATGTTTAACACATATAGATTCCTTTCTTTCATGAAGACAAGAATATAAGTTGGTGTATTACCTGATTCTGATGACTTGCATTGATTGTAATCAGACAGTGGTGCTGATAACGTCCGCATTTTCGAATGGAGGAGAAAAAAGTCCTCCTTTCTGTCCAATACCACATGAAAGTGGTTGGTTTTTGGCATCTTATTTATCCAGCTTCTGTACTCCTTTGTATACACTTTACAAGAAATACATTGTCGGCAAACTCCGTAGCTTGCTAGCTTGTGCAGTACGCTAGCTTTCTGAGACTCTTATTTTGTTAGCGCAGGCAGGATGAAGCAGAGCTTTTATTGTGCAACTGTGCAGTCGGTCTTTGGAGTTTTGACGACAGGTACGGCGCCAGAGTCTGTTGAAATAAAGTGTTTCTCGCCTTCCTGTCGGTAATTTTAATCAGCTGGCGGCAGCCAGCGTCATCTCAGAAGACCCTCGGGTGCCGTGAATGTCAATCAAGTGACGAAAGTGACGTCAAAGTGAAGATTTATGATCGCTCATTTTTAGGACTATTTTTTTAATGCCTGGCTGGTGATCGACTGACACACCCTCCACGATCGACCGGTAGCTCGCGATCGACGTAATGAGCACCCCTGCATTAAACAATGTCACAAGGTTTTCCAAAATAAATCAACTCAAGTTATGGAAAAAAGTGCCAACTATGGCACTGCCATATTTATTATTGAAGTCACAAAGTGCATTATTTTTTTTCAACATGCCTCAAAACAGCAGCTTGGAATTTGGGACATGCTCTCACTGGGTTCCTTAAATTGTTCCAAAAAAAAGCTTCATACTGTTGTAATTTGTATACAAACCTCTGCAGTTAAGATGAAGGATTGACAGTTTATCGGGTTTGATGTGCTTTAAGTTTTCTTTCTTGATGCTTTGATATTTTCTTTGTTCTACCAGTATGCTTGCATTTTACAACCTTCCCATGTTGTTTGTACTTGGTCCAAACCAACATATTTTGCAACATGGCGTTACGATTCACTTTCTTTGATAATCCTCTTCAATCGACATCTGTTGTGTTCGAGCCATAATTCCTGTCACTCCACCTGGTGGAACATCTCTCCAAAAGTCATTTTTTTTAACTGCAGACTAATGACCAGATTTTATCTGATGCAGGTGTCCGCTTTGGAAATTGAAATTTGCAGGGTAATTCCATTTGTTTTTACTCTGCTTGATTTAAACACGAAACTGTTACTGACTATCACAACTTATATTCTTGATTTTTTTTTGGTTTTTCAAAAAGCCAGAAAGCTGCCAGTTCAAAGGATGATAGCAGTGTTATTCAACTCGTGACCTGCGGGCCAAATCTGGCCCGGAAATGACACCGAACGGGCCCCCGAGTTCAGTTCAAATCATACATTTCTCTTTCAAATCTAATATCTTTTGCAACAAAAGTCCACTGATGATGATGCTGGCTCTTAAAATAAGAATACTAGTAAAGGGAGAAGGCCCCCCCTCCACCCGCCCCTTTAACAATTGAGTTTAATATCCCTGGACTATAGCTTTGTGTCATGTGTTATCTGTTTTTTTCCGACAAAATTAAACAACTAAATGAAGATCCATTAAGTCACAAGTGTAAAACTCATGTCAAATCTGGCCCGCCACCAATGTTCCCTCTAATTTTTCTAAATAACAAGTTAAAGCTCCATCCATCCATCCATTTTCTACCGATTGTCACTTTCGGGGTTGCGAGGGGTGCTGGAGCCTATCTCAGCTGCATTCGGGCGGAAGGCGGGGTACACCCTGGACGAGTCCCCACCTCATCGCAGGGCCAACACAGATAGACAGACAACATTCTCTTATTATTATAATCAAATGACAGCAGTCATTTCCATGAGGTTATTTTCTAATATAAGTGTTTAGGCCCACTTACAATGACAATAACAAAAAATATTGTTTTTCATGAAATGTTTACTTGTATTGTTTGTCTGGGTGGGGGCCCTGCTTTGGAAATAATTTGTACCCCTTTCAGACATTGCATTTAGTTCCCATTAAAACATTCACATGTTGCACAATGAGATGTAAGCAGGAAATCATGTGTACATTCCTGCAACTTCCTGTTTGTAAAAAGTGTATTTTTATTAGGATTTATTTAATATACTAACAGCATTTCATGATTAATAATTATAAATTAAGATTCCTAATAAATGACACTAGAATAAGCACACATTTGATTGGTAAATCATAGTGTAACGACCTGGAATTACACTTTATGTGTGGTGTTGGAGTTGTCCGACTTTTTGTGTGGCTAAGTGCCATATGTGCATGTGTTGGCGCAAGTGAGAAAGAGCGAGCGGCTGCTGTTGATATAACAAAGTTGGTTTTGGTCTGGTTTGTACTGCAGAAAATGACCAGTTTTGCTAGATATAATTTTTTTTACTAATGTTTTGGTGATGTGTTTATGACCGACAATAAAGAGTTTTGTTCGATGTGATCGATGGAATTCATGTCCTCAAAGCGTATCGACTGACGTTACAATATTTGAACAATGATGTTTTCTCTGTCGTGTTCGTGTCGTGTCGAAAATTGTTATGCGCTTATTTTTTTATTTGATTTTGTGCGTGGCATAGATTTGCCGTGCGCAGAGGACGCTTGAGCAGTGCGCAATTGCACAGGCGCGCACCTTAGAGGGAACGTTGCGCGCCACCTCATTTTATGTGGCCCGCAAAGGCTTGGAATTACCATGCGTCTATTTGTTTCTAAATGTAGTCAACTTTCTAATTTGACAGAAAAAAAATACATGTACTGTATGCCATTTCATATATTTTAAACTTAATCTAATATGGCAACAAACACACATTCCAAACATCAAACATAAGTACTTAAATATCTGCTTGACTCATGATTTTGAAGCAACTTATCCATCAAATTGTACAATGTAAAAATAATTTTTCAGTAAAAACTAGTAGCTCAGTTGCCAAAATTTTACCGTAAAAACACACAAAAAAAAAAAGTGTAATTTTTCTATTTACACACCGTAAAAACAACGACTGTAGATTTTACAGTAAAACAGTGGCACTGTTTTCCCATTTACCTTTACAGTATACATTGTAAAAAACATGGTACATTTTACGGTAACATTTCGGCAGCTAAACTTTACTCTAAAATCTTCATATTTTTCTTACAGTGTGCGTAAAAATATATAACAATAAATAATTGGGTAATGGAGAAATTTAAAATGTATATATTATACACTGTTACAAGTGGCCCTCTGAGGGCAGCCATAACTGGCCCCCAATGAAAACGAGATTGACACCTCTGCATTAGATACTCTGATTCCATTTTTTTTCTCCAGGGATTGTACATGCTACTAGGATTAGTGATTTTACCTGGTGATTTCAACACCTCCAACTTTGGTCATCAATGTCATGTCTGTGTTGATCATGTTTTTGTTTGGCCACGTGCTGTTTGTTTTTTGGACGCTTTTTAGTTCCTGGTTTCACTCTCTTGTTTTGTCCACCATAGCAACCATTAGTTTTCACCTGTCACGTCACGCACCTGTTTCACGTTTTGAGTCACGCACCTGTTTTCACTAATCATGTCACTATTATTTAAGCTTTGAGTTGCCAGGCTGTCTTTCTGGCAACATCACACTTTATGATCACTCTTCTTCATGCCATGTTCACAGTTCCATGCCAAGTAAGTTTATGTTTCTTGTTCATAGTCTTTTGCCTTTGTGCAAGTCTTTTGTTTTCATTAGCCAAGTTTTTTTTTTACCTCCGCCCTTGTGTGCGCCTTTCGTTTGTTCTTTTTTGATAGTGTTTAATAAATCATGTACTCACATTCCCGTCTCGCCCGAGCCAACTTTCCGTTGCCTTCCGGAAAAACAAAGCCCAAGGACCAAGTCCTGACAATCAAAACTACAACTATGAGGTACATGTAGAGGGGGGCGTGGCCTGCGGGCCTGCAACGGAACGGGGTGTGCCAGAACCGGCCTCGAAGTCAGCAACAGGTGCGTAGATGGCCCAGGTGGGCCTTGTTATCCAATCACCTGTCGCTCTGTATAAGCAGCAGCCGGGAGGAGAGAGGTTGTTGGAGCTGGAGGGGAGCTGGAGTAAGAGCGAGAGCGAGCCTGACAGCCACAAAAGACAATTGCTGGAAAGCAACCCACAGACTTTATTGAAAAATAAAACTGTATTGTGAACCTGAACCGGGCTATCATGTCGGTGCTTGGTGGTCCGAAGAACCCCCTGGAGGGCAACCTCCACAGTACACATAAATTAAACAGCTGGTGTGTAATAAGTACAATATTTACAGTATAAACACTTTGTAGGGCTCAGCAAAAGACAAGATTGGCAACTTAATGGCAAAGACCACTTTCTGACTAAGGCAGTAGATGTAGTAAAAATGGGAATAAACGCATACTTGCAATTGAGACTTAGAAGTTGCATTTCTGTCCATTGAAAAAATATAATAGAAACATATTGGTACTATAAATGTTCCACCATCAAGGTGGATACTCTAAATACGGACAGATACAAGGTGCAAATGAGAACATATGGGGCAAAAAGATGCAATTTCAAGTGAAAAAAAATGTAATGAAGGTGAAGCTATTGAGCACAAAAAGCTGCACATGGGCTTGTACATTAGTGCACTATCCTGCAGGCAGAAATTGCACTTTCCTTATTTTGAACTGAACTGAACTGAACTAGTGTAGCTTTAATTAGACATATTGATGAATGAGTCCAACGTTTAGAATATATGCTTTCCATGTCATACTGACCAATGGAAGAAACAATTGGAAATGTATTTGTTTGTAATCATAATAATACTTTTTACCATTTTTTTTTTTTTTTTTTTTATTGCAGCCTCGCAATATTCCCATTTAAATGAGATGTGATGTTTACCAGGATATATTTTTGAGGGCGTATAACTGCAACCTTACAGTACAAAGGGGGGCTAATACAAACCCAGTTTCCATATGAGTTGGGAAATTGTGTTAGATGTAAATATAAACGGAATACAATGATTTGCAAATCCTTTTCAACCCATATTCAATTGAATGCACTACAAAGACAAGATATTTGATGTTCAAACTCATAAACTTTTTTTTTTTTTTTTTTTCAAATAATAATTAACTTAGAATTTCATGGCTGCAACACGTGCCAAAGTAGTTGGGAAAGGGCATGTTCACCACTGTGTTACATGGCCTTTCCTTTTAACAACACTCAGTAAACGTTTGGGAACTGAGGAGACACATTTTTTAAGCTTCTCAGGTGGAATTCTTTCCCATTCTTGCTTGATGTACAGCTTAAGTTGTTCAACAGTCCGGGGGTCTCCGTTGGGGTATTTTAGGCTTCATAATGCGCCACACATTTTCAATGGGAGACAGGTCTGGACTACAGGCAGGCCAGTCTAGTACCCGCACTCTTTTACTATGAAGCCACGTTGATGTAACACGTGGCTTGGCATTGTCTTGCTGAAATAAGCAGGGGCGTCCATGGTAACGTTGCTTGGATGGCAACATATGTTGCTCCAAAACCTGTATGTACCTTTCATCATTAATGGCACCTTCACAGATGTGTAAGTTACCCATGTCTTGGGCACTAATACACCCCCATACCATCACAGATGCTGGCTTTTCAACTTTGCACCTATAACAATCCGGATGGTTCTTTTCCTCTTTGGTCCGGAGGACACGACGTCCACAGTTTCCAAAAACAATTTGAAATATGGACTCGTCAGACCACAGAACACTTTTCCACTTTGTATCAGTCCATCTTAGATGAGCTCAGGCCCAGCGAAACCGACGGCGTTTCTGGGTGTTGTTGATAAACGGTTTTCACCTTGCATAGAAGAGTTTTAACTTGCACTTACAGATGTATCAACCAACTGTAGTTACTGACAGTGGGTTTCTGAAGTGTTCCTGAGCCCATATGGTGATATCCTTTACACACTGATGTCGCTTGTTGATGCAGTACAGCCTGAGGGATCGAAGGTCACGGGCTTAGCTGCTTACGTGCAGTGATGTCTCCAGATTCTCTGAACCCTTTGATGATATTACGGACCGTAGATGGTGAAATCCCTAAATTCCTTGCAATAGCTGGTTGAGAAAGGGTTTTCTTAAACTGTTCAACAATTTGCTCACGCATTTGTTGACAAAGTGGTGACCCTCGCCCCATCCTTGTTTGTGAATGACTGAGCATTTCATGGAATCTACTTTTATACCCAATCCTGGCACCCACCTGTTCCCAATTAGCCTGCACACCTGTGGCATGTTCCAAATAAGTGTTTGATGAGCATTCCTCAACTTTATCAGTATTTATGGCCACCTTTCCCAACTTCTTTGTCACGTGTTGCTGGCATCAAATTCTAAAGTTAATGATTATTTGCAAAAAAAAAAAAATGTTTGTCAGTTTGAACATCAAATATGTTGTCTTTGTAGCTTATTCAATTGAATATGGGTTGAAAATGATTTGCAAATCATTGTATTCTGTTTATATTTACATCTAACACAATTTCCCAACTCATATGGAAAAAGGGTTTGTAGTTCATAGGCTCTTATACCACATTAAAGAAACTAGGCATTTACTGATGTTAACTGTGTGTTTCTTTCCAGGCCACTAAAATAATTTAGGACTCAAAAAAGTGGTGCAAGAGACATTTTGTGAACATGGATGACATTTTGGCAGCGTGGCGTTCTCTCTCAAGTTACTAGGTAGAATGCATAAACAAAAGAAAAACATATGTGTGCTTGTCTTTTATAAGGGTTGTGTATAATAAGCAACATAAAAATAAAGTGCAGCAAAATTTGAGGTTGCCAGTGGGGGGGCAAAATAACTAATTGCGCCTGCTTTAAAACGTTTGACTGGATCAGGAATATCATATACTGCAGTGTTCTTCAACCACTGTGCCGCGTTAGTGTGCCGTGAGATACAGTCTGGTGTGCCGTGGGATATGATCTAATTTAACCTATTTGGGTTAAAAATATTGTTTGCAAACTGGTAATTATAGTCTGCAAATGATGTGTTGTTGTTGAGTGTCAGTGCTGTCTAGAGCTCGGCAGAGTAACCGTGTAATACTCTTCCATATCAGTAGGTGGCAGCCGGTAGCTAATTGCTTTGTAGATGTCAGAAACAGCGGGAGGCAGCATGCAGGTAAAAAGGTGTCTAATGCTTAAACCAAAAATAAACAAAAGGTGAGTGCACCTAAGAAAAGGCATTGAAGCTTAGGGAAGGCTATGCAGAACGAAACTAAAACTGAACCGGCTACAAAGTAAACAAAAACAGAATGCTGGACGACAGCAAAGACTTACTGAGGAGCAAAGACGGCGTCCACAATGTACATCCGAACATGACATGACAATCAACAATGTCCCCACAAAGAAGGATAAAAACAACTGAAATATTCTTCATTGCTAAAACAAAGTAGATGCGGGAAATATCGCTCAAAGGAAGACATGAAACTGCTACAGGAAAATACAGAAAAAAGAGAAAATGCCACCAAAATAGGAGCACAAAACAAGAACTAAAACACTACACACAGGAAAACAGCAAAAAAGTCCAAATAAGTCAGGCTGTGATGTGACAGGTGGTGACAGTACACCTACTTCGAGACAAGAGCTATAGTGATGCATGCTTGGTTATGGTTTAAAGTCATATCCAACAATTGCGACAACGACTTTTTACTGTCAACTGAGTTTCCTTTTTTAATGATTTCTGCTGGTGGTGTGCCTCTGGATTTTTTCAAGGCAAAAAATGTGCCTTGGCTCAAAAAAGGTTGAAAAACACTGATATACTGTATTTATATTTTGTAATTGGCACTTGGATAAAAAAAAAAAAAATAGGTACATGAGTGTGAAATTCAACTATTCTATTAGTGCTCATTAGATTGTGCAGCGGTCCAATGCATAAGTGTAAATTATTATTTCCTTTGTCTATATTTCTTAGGTTGTCTGTCAAAAAGTCTATGTGGGTGTCTGTATCACACAGGGATTATTATCACTATTATTATTATACAGATATGTGCAGGTTCATTAAGTCAGTTCATGTCGTTATATTTCATGGCTTCAGTTAAGAGAGGAGTTCCAAAATCTTGTTATTTTCCTCAGCAGTTTGAAATGCCTTTTCTTCACTTTCCAGGTGGTTTATTGATGATTGTTTGATTCCACTCAACTGGAAAATAAATTAGCTTAGTGATCTGAAGCTTTGGAGGAAAAACAGGTTGTATCCCAATGGCCCCCGCATACTTACAATTTTTTTTCTTCCCAAAAGATCAGACACTGTTGTATAGTTTTTATGTAAAAAACTGATAGTATTAAATTTATACGTAAAAAGATTACAGAATATATATATATATATATATATATATATATATATATATATATATATATATATATATATATATATATATATATATATATATATATATATATATATACACATATATATATATATATACATATATATATATATAAATACATATATATATACATACATATATATACATACATATATATATATACATATACATATACATATATATACACATATATATATATATATACATATATACATATATATATATATATATATATATATACATATATATATATATTTTTCGGAGTATAAGTCGCACCGGAGTATAAGTCGCACTGGAGCCCGGCCAAACTATGAAAAAAACTGCGACTTATAGTCCGAAAAATACGGTACATATATATATGTATATATATATAAATAAATAAATGGGTTATACTTGTATAGCGCTTTTCTACCTTCAAGGTACTCAAAGCGCTTTGACAGTATTACCACATTTACCCATTCACACACACATTCACACACTGATGGCGGGAGCTGCCATGCAAGGCGCTAACCAGCAGCCATCAGGAGCAAGGGGTGAAGTGTCTTGCCCAAGGACACAACGGACCTGACTAGGAAGGTAGAAGGTGGGGATTGAACCCCAGTAACCAGCAACACTCCGATTGCTGGCACAGCCACTCTACCAACTTCGCCACGCCGCCCCATATATATATATATATATATATATATATATATATATATATATATATATATATATATATATATATATATATATATATATATATATATATATATATATATATATATATATATATATATATATATATATATATATATATATATATATATATATATATATATATATATATATATATATATATATATATATATATATATACACACATACCGTATTTTTAGGTCTATAAGTCGCAGTTTTTTTTCATAGTTTGGCCGGGCTCCAGTGCGACTTATACTCCGGTGCGACTTATACTCCGAAAAATACGTTTTTTATATATATATATATATATATATATATATATATATATATATATATATATATATATATATATATATATATATACTGTACATACAGTATATATATATATATATATTAAGGTCAGGAAAAAACACAGAGGCTATTTCATCCCTACAAGCCTGTTTTGCAGGTTTCACTGCTCTTCAGGGGATTTTCATCGAAAAATCAGGCGGCCACCTGATAACCTCTCCACGCAGGAGACGGGGGCAGAGCAGAAAAGAGAGACGGCAGATCAACTGGTCTAAAAAGGGGCTTATTTAAAGACTAGAATGTATAAATGAAAACGAAATAGTACACAATAGTAAATAATTTTAAATATGTTTTGTGCGCAATTTACAATTTGAATAGAGTAGAAATGAAAATTGCGTGCACTTAAACTTTGGAGCCTATGCCAGCTGCAGGATAGTCGCCACTTCATCGCAGGGCCAACACAGATACACAGATTCAAACTCACACACTCGGGCCAATTTAGTGTTGCCAATCAACCTATCCCCAGGTCTTTGGAGGTGGGAGGAAGCCAGAGTACCCGGAGGGAACCCACGCAGTCACAGGGAGAACATGCAAACCCCACACAAAAAGACCTGAATGAATAGATGCCGCATTACTATCGGTAATATTTTGTCAATCAAATATTGTTGTACTGTAATTATCCCCACCAGCGAAATTGTTGCCAGCTCCTGCATCTATCTTAGTTAGCTACTGTATATTTAGTGCCAGTGTTCCAGATATGAACTGAGACTTTATTAGTCATTTTCCTTAACACTGACTTAGATTACAACAGACGCAATAAGGCTATAAAACACATATTATTGGTATAATATTAACCGGTGATTTTCTTTGCACAGAATGCAAAAGTTTGGACACACCTTCTCGTCATTCAATGGGTTTTCTTTGTTTTAATGACTATTTACATTGTAGATTGTCACTGAAGGCATCAAAACTTTGAATGAACACACGTGGAGTTATGTACTTAACAAATAAAAAGGTGAAATGACTAAAAACATGTTTTATAATGTAGTTTCTTCAAAATAGCCACCCTTTGCGCTGATTACTGCTTTGCACACTCTTGGCATTCTCTCCATGAGCTTCAAAAGGTAATCACCTGAAATGGTTTTCCACTTCACAGGTGTGCTTGAAGCTCGTCGAGAGAATGCCAAAAGTGTGCATTATTATTATTTTAAACAATTTTGCAAGTTTGCAAAAATAGTCAATGCGTACATTAGGCCTTTGGACAAAACTAACCCTAAACTCAGTCCACAACATGAACTTCTTCCACTTTAGTCATTTCTTTCAGACTGTCTAATACAGTGTTTTTCAACCACTGTGCCACGGCACACTAATGTGCCGTGAGATACAGTCTGGTGTGCTGTGGGAGATGATCTAATTTCACCTATTTGGGTTAAAAATATTTTTTGAAAACCATAGTTTGCAAATTATGTGTTGTTGTTGAGTGTCAGTGCTGTCTAGAGCTCGGCAGAGTAACCGTGTAATACTCTTCCACATCAGTAGGTGGCAGCCGGTGGCTAATTGCTTTGTAGATGTCGGAAACAGCGGGAGGCAGTGTGAAGGTAAAAAAAGGTATCTAATGCTTAAACCAAAAATAAACAAAAGGTTAGTGCCCCTAAGAAAAGGCATTGAAGCTTAGGGAAGGCAATGCGGAACGAAACTAAAACTGAACTGGCTACAAAGTAAACAAAAACATGTCACAGCGTGGACTGTAGAGTTTTTGTTTTCCCAAGATGCAACTGAATTTGGATCGGACATGACTTGAAGGTGGGTACATGATTTATTTATTACTATCAAAAAGGAACAAACGAAAAGTGCGCACAATGGCGGAGGTAAAAAAACGTGGTGAATGAAAACAAAACTTGCACAAAGGCAGAAACTGAACACGAAATAACAAAACACTTAACTGTGGCATGGGAACGTGAACAGGGTTTGAAACGAGAGGATAGCAGGGTTAGAAAAGATATGACACCAGGACGAACAACAGAAAATGAAAAGCTTAAATAACACAGACATGATTAACAACAGGTGCGTGACTCAAAACAGGTGCGTGACATGACAGGTGGAAACTAATGGGTTGCTATGGTGACAAACAAGAGTGCATAATGAGTCCAAACGTGGAACAGGTGAAACTAATGGGTAACCATGGAAACAAGACAAGGGAGTGAAAAGCCAGAAACTAAAGAGTCAATAACTAAACAAAACATGACTAAAACATGATTACACAGACATGACAAAACAGAGTGCTGGACGACAGCAAATACTTACTGTGGAGCAAGGACTTACTGTGGAGCAAAGACGGCGTCCACAATGTACATCCGAACATGACATAACAGTCAACAATGTCCCGACAAAGAAGGATAAAAACAACTGAAATATTCTTGATTGCTTGATTGGGAAATATCGCTCAAAGGAAGACTGCTACAGGAAAATACCAAAAAAAGCCAAAATAGGAGCGCAAGACAAGAATCAAAACACTACACACAGGAAAACAGCAAAAAAATTGCGTGATGTGACAGGTCGTGACAGTACACCTACTTTGAGACAAGAGCTATATTGATACATAGTTAATATATACCAATATAACCATAACCAATGTATTTCATACATTGGTTATGGTATAAAGTCATATCCAACAATTGCGACAACGACTTTTTACTGTCAACTGAGTTTCGTTTTTTTAACGATTTCTGCTGGTGGTGTGCCTCCAGATATTTTCAACGCAAAAAATGTGCCTTGGCTCAAAAAAGGTTGAAAAACACTGGTCTAATACAAAGTGTACAATACAAATATATTTGACTGGAGTTCAGCAAGCCGACACACAAACTTGCTTGTTACTTGGAGAAAGACATCTTCTTTTTGGATCAGCAATACTTCCACTCCCCAAAAAATGCAGCCTGAGCCTCTCTAGAAGGATTAATGACCATTGATCCCTGGAGTACAAGCCACAGGGGCAGCCAACCCTTTTTTTTTTTTTTTTTTTTTTTTTTGCTTCCATGCAGCACCAATGAGCAACAAAACCCTTATTGTGCGCTTCTCCTTCTTTGCATCTTGTGGGGTTTTTTTTTCTCTTCTTCTTCTCTAAGCTGAGTGCGAACCGCAAACAAGGTCAACCAGCTTTGGTTTGTTCAGCAAAGTGTGCCGCTGATGTTGGCATATTTCAAAAAAGTGCGCGTTTGTATGAATTCAGTTGAGGCTTCAGCATCAAATGTGCTGTGGTTCTACTTTGAAAACGGTTCCCTGAAACAAAACAAAATAAAACATCCTGCAGATGAAAAGTGAAGGCTGTATAATCAGCCTGGTCTGTGGAGAGTGTCATCTCCATTTATGCTTCTTTATGTATGACCTCCCTAATCGTATGGGCAGTATCAAAAACCCACAATGCTCAGGGTCACTGCTGGCGTGGGACTCCAACGGCACATTAGCATTTACCAAGGAACGTTCATGCTATACATTAGCTCACATTTTATTCTGATCGCCAGCTAACAGGCTGACCTCTGATCCCTCGGCTCTCTGCATTTGATGTAAAAGAGTGAAAGCTAAAGTGTGTGTGTGTTCTTGTAGCCTTAAGCTGGTTTCAGTCCTACCTAACTGACCGGAGTTTCTCTGTGCAGCTAGGAGACTTTCTTACTGGTGGGGTTCCTCAAGGGTCAATCCTAGGTCCCACACTCTTCCTACTGTACATACTACCTTTAGGTGAAATCCTGGTCAAGCACAATGTCTCATTCCATTGTTACGCCGAGGATCTACTTACCTCTTAAGGCCACAGGACAGGTCGCACTTCAGCCACTGCTTGACTGTCTGACTGACAACCTTAACAAGAGCAAGACCGAGATCATCATCTACGGCGAAACATCTGCAGTCTCGTTTGTCAGTGCTCTAGGTCCTCTGGGTGAAAACATCAATCAATCAATCAATCAATCAATATTTATTTATATAGCCCTAAATCACGAGTGTCTCAAAGCCAAACCACAACGACATCCTTGGTTCAGATCCCACATCAGGGCAAGGACAAACTCAACCCAATGGGACAATGAGAAACCTTGGAGAGGACCACAGATGTGGGGACAGCCCCCTTAGGGCGACCGGTGCAATGGACGTCGAGTGGATCTAGCATAATATTGTGAGAGTCCAGTCCATAGTGGATCTAACATACTAGTGAGAGTCCAGTCCATAGTGGGGCCAGCAGGAGACCATCCCGAGCGGAGACAGGTCAGCAGCGCAGAGACGTCCCCAACCGATGCACAGGTGAGCGGTCCACCGACTCTGGGCAGCCAGCGCTTCATCCGTGGCCACCGAACCTGTGCCCCCCCTTCCACGAGGGAGAGGGGGACAGAGCAGAAAAGAAACGGCAGATCAACTGGTCTAAAAGAGGGGTCTATTTAAAGGCTAGAGTATACAAATGAGTTTTAAGATGGAACTTAAATGCTTCTACTGAGGTAGCATCTCTAACTGTTACCGGGAGGGCATTCCATAGTACTAGAGCCTGAATAGAAAACGCTCTATAGCCCGCAGACTTATTTTGGGCTCTCGGAATCACTAATAAGCCGGAGTTCTTTGAACGCAGATTTCTTGCCGGGACATATGGTACAATACAATCAGCAAGATAGGATGGAGCTAAACATCCGGTCCTCCGTGAGAAATCTCGGAGTGATCTTCGATAGTGCCTTTAAATTCACAGAACAGGTCAGCTCAGTGGTTAGTACCAGCTTTTACCATCTCAAACCCCTAGCAAAGACCAAGGCCTATCTCTCCCAGAGCGACCTGGAGACGGTTATCCACGCCTTCATCACACACGGGCTAGACAACAACAACTCACTGTACGCTGGCATTGATCAGGCATCACTCCGCCGTCTGCAGCTTGTGCAAAACGCGGCTGCCCGACTCCTCACCAGCACCAAAAAACGTGAGCATATCACCCCAGTCCTGGCCTCACTCCACTGGCTCCCTGTCCATCACCGCATTGATTTTAAATTTCTTTTAATTGTTTTTAAATCCCTAAATGGCCTGGCCCCACAAAACCTGATCAAGCTTCTGCACCATCATACCTCGTCTAGAGTCCTATGGTCAGCTGACCAACAACTGCTGGTGGCGGTCCTCAGATCCAGGCTAAAGACCAGAGGGGACAGAGCTTTCTTCGTTGCCGCCCTTAAGCTCTGGAACACCCTTCCCCTTCACATTAGGTCAGCCCAGAGCCTGCGGCGTCTTCAAAACCCTTCTTAAGACCTTTCTCTTCTCGCTGGCCTTTAACTTGAGCTGAGCCTGCCCACGAGGCCACCATTTCTAGTCCACCCCCCACCCTATGCTTTAGTTTTTGTTTCAATTTGTCGCACTTTTATTATTTCATTATTTTTATCTTGAAATTTTACTTTTTATCTGAACCCTTTCACCGTATTTCTTTTGCACTATCTTGTTTAGCTTGTGCATTGTTTATGTTCTTTGTTTGTTTTAGTTTTTTTGTTTTGTTTTGTTTTTTGCTCCATGCTTTTTAACCTGTAAAGCACTTTGGTCCAATTTAAAAATGGTTGTAAACGTGCTATATAAATAAAGTTGCCTTGCCTTGCCTTGTATTTCTACCCTTCTTGAGACATCAACAAAGAAAAGTAACTTCCATATGAGGACCGGTGAACATTATGGACCGAAATCATGGTCCCAATACGGAAAACCATTGCATCTAATAGAGAATGTCTCATTTGCACCCCCTGGTGGTGAAATCTATCAAAATTAGGGAGCTCCCAAAAAGGATGTGTCGGTTTTAAAAGTTCTCCCCCTCTGGTCAACATATGAAATAACAAGTCAGGGAAAGAAATTAAAATGTGCCCCCTTTGCCCAAAATTGATAAAATAAAATAAAATAAATGAAGATTAAAAACCAATTACAAACAAAAAACAACAACAACAAAAAAAAAACTAAAAGCTTACCTTTTTTATATTTGCATAGTATATATATATATTATTAATGTTGTGAATACAAATCTTTATATATCTAGAAAGGGTGGTCCTAAAG
Source organism: Nerophis lumbriciformis (assembly GCF_033978685.3). Taxonomy (NCBI): domain Eukaryota; kingdom Metazoa; phylum Chordata; class Actinopteri; order Syngnathiformes; family Syngnathidae; genus Nerophis; species Nerophis lumbriciformis. Next base: position 8,126,559 of record NC_084555.2, on the reverse strand, counting down.
AGGCAGGCATTTTTCAGAGGTCTCAAGAAGGTAACAAATACAGGAGTGTGTGTGTGTGTGTGTGTGTGTGTGTGTGTGTGTGTGTGTGTGTGTGTGTGTGTGTGTGTGTGTGTGTGTGTGGGTGTGTGTGTGTGTGTGTGTGTGTGTGTGTGTGTGTGTGGGTGTGTGTGTGTGTGTGTGTGTGTGTGTGTGTGTGTACATGTTCAAATCACTCAGAGTGTCTGCTTTCATTTAAAAATCAATACTGCGATAACAAACATCTTCTCAGAGATTATACAATTAAATAATGTTTGTGTATAACGTCTCAATGCAGACGTGTATTAAATGTCAAGTGGTAGAAAATGGATGGATAGATGGAAGGATATTTGTTTATTTGATGTTTGAATTGTACTAAAACACACTTGGGGCATGTACAACTATGGGTATTTATATGTTGTTTTTTTCTTCTTAAAATAAGACAGACATTTATTTTTAAAAGGTCTATTTCATTGGTTTGACTTGTAATAAAGTGAATTAGTGTGGAAAAATATAATAAAAAATGCATTAATATTTACAATTGTAATAGGATATTTAGACTTTCATTTCAGAAAACATAAAAAAGTACACAACATATAACTCTAAATAAATGTACCTATCTGTAACATTTTACAAAAATTTCAAAATACAAATATAATTGAATAAAAAAAGAAAAGTAAGCAAAGCAACTGGCAACAATTTGTTTTAAATATTTAGTGCTGTACTAGTAAATGAATAAGATACTAAAATGAAACAATAACTAGTATTTGGGGAAGTACCATTCAGTGCAATGTTTCATGTCTGAGGAATATAATGGTATTCATTTTTAAAATTGGATTAGGAAATGAAAAAATATTTTTGTTCCTCCACATCAAGAGGAGCTAGAGGAGGTGGTTCAGGCATCTTGTCAGGATGGCCCCCGGACGCCTCCCGGGGTAGGTGTTTAGGGCCCGTCTGACCGGTAGGACGCCACGGGGGAAACCCAGGACACTTTGGGGGAGACTCTGTCTCCCGGTTGGCCTGGGAACGTCTCGGGATCCCCCTAGAGGAGCTGGACGAAGTCCCTGGGGAGAGGGAAGTCTGGGCTTCTCTGCTTTGGCTGCTTCCCCCGTGACCTGACCTCGGCTAAGCGGAAGAAGATGAATGGATGGACGGAAAATATTTTACAATTTTGTTTGTGTTGTAAATAGATTTTTTTAACTTTTAAATACAAATCACAAATAACTGTTATTTTAGGTAAATAATAAAAACATCTGTTTGCTTAAATTTGTCTGTTCATTTCTGCAAATTAAATTTAGACAATCTTCAATGATCCACAAGGGAAATTGTTGCATTAGAAGACTATTTTACTACTTAATTACTACTTAATACTACTTATTTTAGTAGAATTTTGAACAAATGAGTATGTATTATCTATTTGAAAACATTGCCTCTCAGTGTGTACGTCAGGGCTTAAGTCCTTTCATCAATTTTGCACCGCTTGTCCCTTACAGGGTCACGGGGGGGCTGGAACCTATCCCAGCTGCTCTCAGGAGAAAGGCGGT